>NW_024363439.1:0-1322 GCF_014805655.1 Passer montanus | reverse complement strand
CCCACGAGCACGGGACCACGCCCGCTGAGCCCAACCCCCACCCCCCCTGCGCAGGACACGCCCACTGAGCCACGGCCACGCCCACCGGGACATGGACACACCCACCAGGACACGACCACGCCCACTGACCCCAACCCCCACCCCCCCTGCGCAGGACACGCCCACTGAGCCATGGCCACGCCCACCGGGACGTGGACACACCCGCCAGGACACGGCCACGCCCACCGGGACATGGATACACCCACCGGGACACGGCCCCGCCCACCGAGCAACGGCCACGCCCACCGGGACACAGCCACGCCCACTGAGACACGGCCCCGCCCACCGGGACACGGCCACGCCCACCGGGACACCCCCCAATCCCCACCCCCCCCTTTGCAGGCCACGCCCACCCCGCGGGGGCTGCCCCCTCCAGCTCCCCCTTTTTGGGGTCCCCAGCCCCAATTTTGGGGTCCCTCCCCTTTATTTTCGAGTCCCCCCACCCTAATTTTGGGATCCCCCACCCCAATTTGGGGTCCCCACCCTGATTTTGGGGTCCCCACACCCTGATTTTGGGATCCCCCTCCCCACTTTGGGGTCTTCCCCTTTATTTTGGGGTCCCCAGCCCCAATTTTGGGGTCCCTCCCCTTTATTTTCGAGTCCCCACACCCTGATTTTGGGATCCCCCTCCCCACTTTGGGGTCTTCCCCTTTATTTTGGGGTCCCCAGCCCCCACTTTGAGGTTCCCACCCTCATTTTGGGGTCTCAGCCCCCATTTTGGGGTCCCCACCCCCATTTTGGGAACCACACCCTAATTTTGGGATCCCCCTCCCCTAATTTTGGGGTCCCAAGCCCTATTTTGGGGTCCCCATCCTAATTTTCAGGTCCCCCCACCCTAATATTGGGATCCCCAGCCCCCATTTTGCGACCCCCCTCCCCATTTTGGGGTCCCAACCCCCATTTTGGGATCCCCCTCCCCATTTTGGGGTCCCCAACCCCCATTTTGGGGTCTACGTCCCCATTTTGGGGTCTACCTCCCCATTTTGGGGTCTCCCCCTCCCCATTTTGGGGTCCCAACCTCCATTTTGGGATCCCCCTCCCCATTTTGGGGTCTGCCTCCCCATTTTGGGGTCTCCCCCTCCCCATTTTTGGGTCCCCAACCCCCATTTTTGGGGTCTACCTCCCCATTTTGGGGTCTCCCCCTCCCCATTTTAAGATCCCCTCCCCAATTTCAGGATCCCTCTCCCCATTTCGGGATCCCCCTCCCTATTTTAGGATCCCCCTCCCCATTTTGCCGTCCTCTTCCCAATTTCGGGGTGTCCCCCTCCCCATTTTGGGGTCTC
>NW_024363438.1:0-222 GCF_014805655.1 Passer montanus | reverse complement strand
GGATTTGGGGGATTTTGTTGGAGACTTGAGGGAATTTTGGGGCGTAAGGAGGGTTTAGCAGAATGTGGGGTGTCTGGGGAGGACTGGATGGAGATTTTGGGGTGTAAAAAGGAGTTTGGGTGGTTTTGGGGTGTATGGGAGGGCTGGATGGGGATTTGGGGGTGTAAGGAGGGGTTTGAGGGATTTTGGGGTGTAATGGGGGGCTGGATGGGGATTTGGAGG
>NW_024363437.1:0-222 GCF_014805655.1 Passer montanus | reverse complement strand
TTTGGAAGTGACATTTATAGTCTATAGGTCAGATCCTGAGGGGTGCAGTCACACACTTGCAAGAATGTCTGGCCAATTCACTGTATGAAGAAAGAGTCCAGTTCCATAAGTCTTGTGGAACTAAAGTCCCTGTCGGGAGTTCCTTTACAATTGCTTTTAAGAATGAAAGGCATTCAAGTTAGATTGGACTAGTCTTCTGTAGGTTTGTAGCTTCCTCTGGAA
>NW_024363436.1:0-222 GCF_014805655.1 Passer montanus | reverse complement strand
GGTTCCACTAATTACAATCCCTAGTTTAGAAAGAGTGGAAGCAGTTCTTGGTTAGGTGCTACAGCTGCAGAGCTCTTCACTTAGGGGTGAGTTTCTCATCTCAGCAAAGTTAACAAGCAGAGTTTAAAGCACATGGCAATTCCCAAACCATGAAATGGCATTTCCCAGGAAATTAGGCAATTTAAAACTGAGCTGTAAAATTAAAGCCCCTTTACTGCTCCC
>NW_024363435.1:0-222 GCF_014805655.1 Passer montanus | reverse complement strand
TAGAGACAAAGTCCCAGTAATACATGTCAAGAATTTGTTAGAAAAGACAGTTTAAATCAATCCTGCCTCGAGTACAAACAAACCCATTCACAGAGCTGTTTTTGCTCAAAGACCAAGTTGCACATAGTAAATAATGCAAAAAAATTTAAAAAAACACAATGTGTACCTCAGAAAGATCTGGTTATTGGGTAAAAACTATGTGTAAATATCACTGTTTGCTGA
>NW_024363434.1:0-222 GCF_014805655.1 Passer montanus | reverse complement strand
TCCCACATTCCCGCTGATCCCCTCTCCCCCGCAGCAATCCGGCTCCTCGGTGCCGTGCCAGCGCTCGTCCTCCTCCGCCATCTACATGAACCTCGCGTCCCACATGCAGCCGGGCTCGGTGGCCCGCGTGTCGTCCCCTCTCCCCAGCCCCAGCGCCCTCTCCGACGCCGCCAACTCGCAGGCGGCGGCCAAGCTGGCGCTGCGCAAGCAGCTGGAGAAGAC
>NW_024363433.1:0-222 GCF_014805655.1 Passer montanus | reverse complement strand
AAAAATCCTGAAAAATTTTCCCCCCAAAACGTTCCCAAATATTCCCCAAAATTTAAAAAAATTCCCCCCAAAAATACCAAAATCTCCCAAAAAACCCAAAATAAATTAAAAATAAATTCAAAAAAAAATCAAAATAAATTCAAAATAAACGCCCAAAAAAATTAAAGCCCCCAAAAATTCCCCAAAATTGCCCAAAAACCCCAAAATTCCCGAATTTCCCCG
>NW_024363432.1:0-222 GCF_014805655.1 Passer montanus | reverse complement strand
TTTTTTGGGATCCAGACGTTCCCCAAATTGTTTGGAACTCCCAAAACCCCCAAACCCCGCCCATTTTTCCCCAAAAAATCCAAATTTTCCCCATTTTTTGACCATTCTGACACCAATTTTTGCCGGATTTTCAGATTTTTTGGGGGTTTTTTCAGGATTTTAAATTTTTATTTTATTTTTGGGATCCTGGAAGTTCCCAAAATTTTGGGGCACCCCAAACCC
>NW_024363431.1:0-222 GCF_014805655.1 Passer montanus | reverse complement strand
TCTTTGAAGTGCTATTTTCTGACCACATACTGGGCAGCTGTGAGAGTCACATTGAAGCTGGAATGCAGGTTGTATAGAGGTGTGTTTCTCTTAATAGTCTACTTAAACATGGATATTCAGAAAAAACAGCTGATACAGATGTACAATTTTTCTTCAAATTCAAGAGTATTTCAGGAAAAAAAAAAAGTCTCTGTCTCTTAAAATGAGATTTCCAATATCACT
>NW_024363430.1:0-222 GCF_014805655.1 Passer montanus | reverse complement strand
TGTAAATTTGCTGGAGCATCACTCAAGTACTAAACCAATTTTTTAGCTGGTGGTGTTTTAATGTATAAACTTACCCTTTTCATATTTTAATTTGTCATGCAAAACTTTAAGTCTCAAATATTAATTTATTAACTGATTGAAATGTCGATTATTCTCATTTATATTTTTTGTTAGCATGTGTGTCTTTGGAATGTGGTTTGGGGCTTTATGTCCCGTTATCTC
>NW_024363429.1:0-222 GCF_014805655.1 Passer montanus | reverse complement strand
ATTGAGATTTTTTTCACACAAAATTGAGACTTTTTACCCAAAAAAATGAGATTTTTTCCAAAAAAATTGTGATTTTACCCCCAATTTTGCCAGAATTTCCCCCAAATTTGTGGGATTTTTTCCCAAAAAATTGCGACTTTTTCCCAAAAAAGGGGATTTTTTCCCAAAAAATTGAGATTTTTTCCCAAAAAATTTGAGATTTTTTTCACACAAAATTGAGAT
>NW_024363428.1:0-3771 GCF_014805655.1 Passer montanus | reverse complement strand
TTTTGAGAATACTCCCTTAGAACAAAACCAGTGGAATCAAATGCACAGGAAGGAAAGGTCAATGACTAAGTGCACTTATAATCCCTTAGTCATAAAATCTTCATCAAGTCTGGGACTAGGATTGGATCCATCCACATCCCCTCTAGAAGGAGTTTAGAAAGCAGGGGAGTCCTTTCTGCACCTCATGACTCAATTGGAGGGACTTCCTTTTACAGCTCTGCCCCTTTCTTGCCCCCAGTCTCCACATCAATCTTTCCAAATTAATTACAATTTCATGTTCCTGTCCCTGATTCATCCATGGAGTAAAGCTGCAGAAGGGAGCATTGCTGTTGGATGGTGCCACACTTTGGCAAATCTGTGTTAAAGCTGCTTCTGCTGACACCTCTGGCAGAGAGTGTTTCATTGACCTAAAGCCCTCAGTTCATTACAGGGTCCCAGATTGTCCCCACTGAGCAGTGGCTTTTCACTTTGCATTGGCACTGCAGGACATGTAGCTTAACAAAACAGGAGAATAGAAGTGTTTTCAGGCCAATAGTAAGATTGTGTTAGTGGAGTTAATTCCACAGAAAGGGACAGAATCTGCAGCTCTGCCGCCTGGTATCAGCTGAGGAAAGTTTTGTAGAGATACTGCGCTCCACATTAAAATACCCTCTGGTAAAAGAAACACATTTGCATGTGGAATTATCTCGACATCTGGAAAAACTATATTTTCCTGAAAGGGATCCCATGATACCGAAAAAATAGAGAATGATTATAAGCCAAACTCTATGGCACAGTACATTTTGACAGTGCTATCCTATTGTCCTACAGATTAATTTGTGTTCATGTTTGATTGTGCTCATAGAGCCTTTGCAAATCGCCAGGAGTTGAGCCACTGTTCCTAGAGACATTCAAAAGCCACCTGGTCATGGTCTTTGCCAAACAGCTCCAGACAGTCCTGCTAGAGCAGGGGACACCCAGTCACCTGCAGAGGTCCCTTCCAACCTCAATCCTTCTGGTGTTTCTGTGACATCTTTCTCATACTGACGGAAATTATAAGAAGTTCAAAATTTCTTCATATACCTTCAGTCAAGGGTTTTGTTCACCTTTGCCAAGGGGGAAAGGAAATTAAGTTTCTTTTCAAAGGACTGTTTCAGCACTCCAAGCCTGATT
Organism: Passer montanus; assembly: GCF_014805655.1. Lineage (NCBI taxonomy): Eukaryota > Metazoa > Chordata > Aves > Passeriformes > Passeridae > Passer > Passer montanus. The sequence goes on along the minus strand of NW_024363428.1, from coordinate 2,619 downwards.
AGCCTCACATCTCAGCAGACTTGAAGCAGCACAGAAAATACACAAAAGATAATGACCATTAATGAACATCAGCTCCAAACGTCAGCCCTGGTCTGGGAAAAGATCAATGACAGAACCAAGAATGAGAACCAAAATAACACTGAAGGTGAAGGGATCAATAAAAACCAAATACTACAAACTGTGGAACTCGGGATCAATGATCACTGAAGCAATGAATTTCCCTGGGTTTTAACTGTAGAAGTAAAAAAAAACTCCAGTGAAAACCTTGTGTGATGGAAGCATTTTCTCTGCACAACCCATGCAATGTGTGGATTAAATTATCTCTCTTGCCCATCTTGGCCAGAATAAAGTAATGCCTTGATCCTCTAATAAAAAAAAAAAAAAAAGTGGGAGAGTTTTTGTTTTTCTCACAGTTTCAGTGACAAGATCACCCAAAACATGAACTTCAATAAAACTTTTGAAGTAATTTGAGGAAAATTTTCACCTCTAGCACATTCATTTTTCCTATCCCTTAGTGAGACTCACACATGGAGTGTGGTATCTGACATTGGTCCTGCTGAGCAACACAAAAAGGTGACAGCTTTCTCCAGTGGCAGAGAACATTAAAAGCATCCTGAACGAATAAACCTCTCTCCAAGAGGTTACATGGGAAAACATCATGAAGAACTCCGTGACAATGGGCAATCCTAAACAGCTTTTTGTACCACTGAATCCATTGCTGTCTTACACAGCGTTAACAGTTCAATGTAATAATCACATTACTGCTTCTCTTGGATATAATCTATCCTCTCTGTTTTGTGTCCCAAAATACTAAAAAGTTCTTGGCAAAGTTAGATCTATTGATGTGAACTGAACTGCTTTCTGTGGTCTCTCCTGCTACCTTCTGGCCAAAGTGTTTATTGTTCTCACAACAATTTCAAATTAATGAGATCCAGCAAAGAGCCCAAACAGGGAATGAAAAACAAAAAAGCAAACAAACCACTGGAGCTCCCATGGGAACATACACAGGGTTAGGTCCCACAGCCACAGGAACAGCCCCAGCAGCATTGGCACCAGTGGCTCCATACCTGATACCACTAATGCTGAGATCAGAGTGGTCTCCAGCCCATTTGGGCTGTTCTTATCTCAACCCTTAATGCCCCACACTGGAGGCCAAATGAGGCAGTTGTGGTTTAGGAATTGTATTTCCCAATTTAGTGTTCCCACTGAGCCACTCCAAAGCAAGTCTGAGACTCTTCCACAGGATCACCGGAAGCAGAAATACAGAGAGGGCTTAACAGAATAACAGGGACCACCCAGAGTGAGGGACACACAGGAGAGCACCAAGAGCTTCAAGTTCTGCTCCTGGTGCCCCACCTCTCCCCCTCACTGTTGTCATAGGCAGAGGGAGGGACCAGCAGGGACTGGGCCTGAGAGCAGTGACACAGGCCCAGGCAGGGCAGGAGTGGGCAGAGCTGCTGTGCAGGCTCAGAGAAGCTGGAGAGAGGCCACGCAGAGCGGGCCTGGCCATGTGGAGTGCCCTGTGCCTGGGCTTCTTGCCCATTGTAGGTGAGTGAAGGCAAGGGCTGTTGGCCCAGGAGCTGAGCGTGGCCCTGGGCTCTGCAGGGCTCTGGGGAGCTGTGCTGAGCGCTTGCAGCCGGAGCTGTGCCTTGGCTGGAGCTGCCCAGCCATGCCTGTGGGGCACGGGGAGAGCAGCCCTGCTCCTCTTGTGCCTCTGAGCTCGGCACCTCCATGCCAGCTGCCTCCTCTGCAGCCTGGGCACACGCAGGGCACCTCCCTGCTGCACTCACATCTCGGGGCCCAGCGCTTTGCCTGGCACTGGACACTGCTCCTGGGGCACTGCGGCCCCTCTGGCACAGCCCAGCTGGGGCATGGCAGCACAGGGCACAACCCCACTGCCTGGGACAGCCCTTTGTCTTTGCTGTGCTCACTCAGAGAAGGTTCACAGACAGGACAGTGGGTTCCTCAGCATGTTGTCTTGGCAAGGACAAAGGGATTTGTCCCCCCCATGGTGCAAATCCTTCCTGCTTCTTTGGGGAAATTCAGGAAAAGCTTCCTGTCTGGCTGGGTGGAGGGAAATGTGGTGTCTCCTTCCTTGTGAGCCTTGCTAGCTGCCACCAACTCTGCCATCTGTGTCAGCTGTCTTCAAAGAGGAGGATTTTTTCCTCCCACAGGTCTAGTGCCAATCCAAAGCCCCACTAGCATTGCCCTGACCTTTGCTGGATCTTGCAGTGATTGTGCCTTGTTCTTGCTCTCGGCAGCAGTTTCTCTCGCTGGTGCAGCCACCTTGGAGCAGAACCCCAGGGAAGTTTCCGTGCAAGAGGGAAAAGCAGTCACCTTGCAGTGCCGCATGAAGGGGGATTCTATGAGGTACTACACCATATCGTGGTACCGTCAGGGCCCAACTGGCGCTCAGGAATGGATTTACAAGGAGGATGGCACCTATGGCGAAAGTTTCAAAGATCGCTTTAAGATAAAAGATGAGAAGTTCATGAACAGATTCCCACTGCAGATCCTGGCAGCAAAGCCAGAAGATGCAGCAACCTACTACTGTCGTGCAAGAATCACCCTGGAGCAGTTCTACAGCAGTGTGAGCCAAAAACCAGCAGATGGGGAAGA
>NW_024363427.1:0-222 GCF_014805655.1 Passer montanus | reverse complement strand
TTTTTGGGATATTTTGGGGGGATTTTGGGTGATTTTTATTCATTTTTTGGTGATTTTGAGGTGGTTTTGAATGATTTTGGGGTGATTTTGTTCATTTTTGTGATATTTGGGGTGATTTTGGGTTAATTTTGGGTGATTTTGTTCATTTTTGGGATATTTGGGGTGATTCTGGGTGAATTCAGGTGTTTTTCGTGTGATTTTGGGTGATTTTTGGGTGATTTT
>NW_024363426.1:0-222 GCF_014805655.1 Passer montanus | reverse complement strand
GAAATCACCCCAAAATTATCCCAAAATCATCCCAAAATTCCATCAAAATCCCCCAAAACCATCCCCAAAACCCTCTGGAATAACCCCAAAAAAACCTCCAAATCCTCCTGGAAATTACTCCAAAAATGGCCATAAATCCCCCAAAAATCACCATAAAAACGCTCAAAAAATCCCCATGAAATTCCCCCCAAAGTCCCCCAAAATCCCCCAAAAAATCCCAAA
>NW_024363425.1:0-222 GCF_014805655.1 Passer montanus | reverse complement strand
AATTCCCCCCAAAATCCTACAAAATTTACCAAAAAAACCCTCCAAAAATCCCAAAAAAACCCCAAAAAATCATCCAAAAAAACCCAAAAATCAACAAAAAATCCCCAAATTTCCCTGAAAAAAATCCCAAAAAAATCCCAAACAAAACCCCCAAACATCCCCAAAATTTCCCCCCAAAAACCCCCAAAATTTACCAAAAACACCCCCAAAAACAACCCCAAA
>NW_024363424.1:0-222 GCF_014805655.1 Passer montanus | reverse complement strand
TTTCCCAGACTTCCTGCTCCATTTTCCCAGAATTCCCGCTCTGTTATCCCAGCGTTCCAGCTCCGTTTTCCCGCTGGTTTATCCCAGCGTTCCCGGCATTCCCGCTGGTTTATCCCAGAATTCCTGCTGGTTTATCCCAGAATTCCAGCTGTGTTTTCCCGCTGGTTTATCCCAGCATTCCCGCTGGTTCACTCCAGCATTCCCTCTCCGTTTTCCCGCTGG
>NW_024363423.1:0-222 GCF_014805655.1 Passer montanus | reverse complement strand
GCATTTATAGGGCAATATGAGTGTTGAATCTGTTTAGATTATTCTGTAAAGTCTTAAAAGAAGCTGATGTTTGAAAAAGTGTCAGCAGCATTGTCAATAATATTGCCTTAATTAGCTAGGTCTCTGTTTTTAGAGGTCTAGATTAGAAAGGCAGGGCCTGAACTTCAAGGGCATATGTGTGCAGATTGCAGCAGGAACCTGCATCCTTAAGAGAGCTGCTTT
>NW_024363422.1:0-222 GCF_014805655.1 Passer montanus | reverse complement strand
CAGCTCTGCCCCTCCCCCCACAACTCATCCCCGACCCCCCCACCCCAATAAGGGCTCCTGACCCCCCCTCAGAGCCCCCGAAATCGCCTCAAATCCCCCCAAAATCTCCTCAAAGAGCCCCAAAATCTCTTCACACCACCCCCAAAAATCCCCTCAGAGCCCCAAATTCCCTCAGACCCCCCAAAATCCCCTCAGAGCCTCAAAATCACCTCAGACCCCCCC
>NW_024363421.1:0-222 GCF_014805655.1 Passer montanus | reverse complement strand
ATTTTGAAAGACACAGCAGGGGGAAGAGACAGTAGTGAAGTAGAATAGCAAAATCAAGGAAATGCTCTGAAATAAAAACAATTTTTTTAAAAAGATTCAGTGTTATATGTCCAATACTGTATAACTAGTCGGAATGAGATATGCAAGTTATTTATTGATTAATACTTTGATCACATTTGATGCATTTAATACAGAGGCTTTCCATTACCTGTTTTTTTTTTT
>NW_024363420.1:0-222 GCF_014805655.1 Passer montanus | reverse complement strand
AGAAAACCATTGAAACTGCATGACACATTCAAGATCTTCCTTATACATTTATAAGGTATGTATACATGTATATAAGTATTTCTACCTTTATGGTTGTTATCTGGTAATTAAAGAAGTTAGCATGGCCAAAAACTCTGAGATTTTAAACAGTGAAGTAAAGCAATCATAATATCATCAAGTTTAGAAGAAATGTTTAAGATCATCGAGTCCAACTGTCAACCC
>NW_024363419.1:0-222 GCF_014805655.1 Passer montanus | reverse complement strand
TTTGGGTGAATGCTTAAAGCCTTCTGAAACTGTGTGATGATACTCTGTATTGTCCCTGTCTTGACTGCAGCATGTGCTGTGGCATATGCTGTAACAGGTTGACTTCAGAGTACCATCTCACAAATAAGGATGGTTTCCATAATTTAAAGTAAAATTGATTCATCTATGGTTTTGAACTATTTTTCTAGAACTACATATTATACTAATTTTCTTCCTTTTTTT
>NW_024363418.1:0-222 GCF_014805655.1 Passer montanus | reverse complement strand
GATTCCATGAAGCTATAGTTCCCAGGACAAAATCCTGCTGGAATTCTACCTGTAAGGACCGGAATGAACATTGAGGGAGAGGTGGGTGACGCTAGTGATGATGAGGAGGTGTGAGGGTCACTGAGGGGGCGCGAGGGTCCCTGGGGGCGGAGCGGGAGGCTGGGTTGGGGCTGGGCACGGCAGGGCATGGCTCCCGGCAGGGGGCGCCCCCGCCCCTCGGGT
>NW_024363417.1:0-3778 GCF_014805655.1 Passer montanus | reverse complement strand
AAAGTGCAAAGATCAGCAAGTCTGGCTGGCATGACAGTAACACATGCCTCCTGCGAACTATCAGGAAACTGGGCTGATGAGTTTTGTTTCCCAGGGAAAAGGACCAGCGTTTGGGTCCAACCACCAGTGGCCCAGACAGGCCGGATGCCTGCTGAAATTCCAAAGGTCGCAGGATGCCACCCAGACCAATGTGCCACCATCAGCAACGGTGGCTGCTTGGAAAGTGCCAAGTGCCTCCTGCAAACTGACATCAGGCATCTGGCTTCGTCAGATTCGTTCCCCAGGCAAAAGGCCCACTGTTCGTTTGCAGGTGACAGTGGCCCAGAGTGGCTGGCTGACTGCCGAAATTCCGAATAGCGCAGGATGCCTCCCAGTTCCAAGCTGCCAGCAAATGCAACTGTGGCTGATTATTCAGTGAAAAGTGCCTCCTGCAAATGCACAACAGGAACATTGCCTGGTGAGTTTTGTTTCTCTGGGGAATGGCCCCAGTTCCTAGCCAACTTCCGGTGGACCGTAGCAGCAGGGTGATTCTTAAAATTCCGAATATCTCAGGATACCTGTCAGAAGCAAGGCACCACCAGAGGAAAGTGTGGCTGGTTGAACAGTGCCAAGTGCCTCTTGCATACTGACATCAGGAACTTGACGTGGTGAGTTTTGTTTCTCTGGGGAAAGGCCATAGTTCGTGTCCAGGGCCTGCTGGCACCCAATGGCTGGCTGCATTCTGAAATTTGGAATGTCCCAGGATGCCTGCAAGATGCAAGGTGCCAGCACAGGCAACTGTGGCTTGTTTGACAGTACCAAGTGCCTCCTGCAAACTGACATCAGGAACCTGGCCTGGTGAGTTTTGTGTCTCATAGGAAAGGCCATGGTTCGTGTCCTGGTTCCCGTGGCCCAGGGTGGCAAGCTGCCTGCTGAAATTCCACAGGTCTCAGGATGCCTCCCTGAAGCAAGGTGCCACCACGGGCAAATGTGGCTGGTTTGAGAGTGCCAAGTGCCTCCTGCAAACAGACATCAGGCACCTTGCCTGGTTAGTTTTGTTTCTCAGGGGAACGGTCATAGTTCCTGGCCAGCTTCCGGTGGACCACAGCGGGAGGTTGCTTCTTAAAATTCAAAACATCTCAGGATAACAGCCAGGAGCAAGGCACCTCACTGGCAAGTGTGGCTGCCTTAACAGTAGCAAATGCCTCCTGCAAACTGACATCAGGAACTTGGCCTGCTGAGTTTTGTTTCTCTGGGGAAAGGCCATACTTCATGTCCAGATTCCGGTTGCCTGTACTTGCCGTGTGCATTTTGAACTTCCGAATGTCTCAGGATGCCTCTCTGAAGCAAGATGCCACCACAGGCAACTATGGCTGGTTTGACAGTAGCAAGTGCCTCCTGCAAACGGACATCAGGAATCTGGCCTGCTGAGTTTTGTTTCTCCGAGAAAAGGTATCCTTCCTGTCCTGGGTCTGGTGGCTCAGAGAGGCCTGGTGCCTGCTGAAATTCCGAACCTCCCAATATACCAGCCTAAAGCAAGGTGCCACCACTGGCAACCATGGCTGGTTGGACAGTGCCAAATGCCTCCTGCAAACTGACATCAGGAACTTGGCCTGCTGAGTTTTGTTTCTCTGGGGAAAGGCCATACTTCATGTCCAGATTCCGGTTGCCTGTACTTGCCGTGTGCATTTTGAACTTCCGAATGTCTCAGGATGCCTCTCTGAAGCAAGATGCCACCACAGGCAACTATGGCTGGTTTGACAGTAGCAAGTGCCTCCTGCAAACGGACATCAGGAATCTGGCCTGCTGAGTTTTGTTTCTCCGAGAAAAGGTATCCTTCCTGTCCTGGGTCTGGTGGCTCAGAGAGGCCTGGTGCCTGCTGAAATTCCGAACCTCCCAATATACCAGCCAGAAGCAAGGTGCCACCACTGGCAACCATGGCTGGTTGGACAGTGCCAAATGCCTCCTGCAAACTGACATCAGGAACCTGGCCTGCTGAGTTTTGTTTCTCTGGGGAAAGGCCATGGTTCCTGGCCAGGTTCCCGTGTCCCACAGTGGCCTGCTGTGTGCTGAAATTCCCAAAGTCTCCAGACACCTCCCAGAAGCAAGATGCAAGCAGAGGCAAGTGAGGCTGGTTGAACAGTGCCAAGTGCCTCCTGCAAACTGACATCAGGAATCTGGCCTGGTGAGTTTTGTTTCGGAGAGAAAAGGCCATGGATCATGTCCTGGTTCCGGTGGCCCAGTGTGGCCTGGTGCCTCTTAAAATTCCGAACATCTCAGGGTGCCTCCCTGAAGCAAGGTGCCACCAGGGGCAAATGAGGCTGGTTTGAGAGTGCCATATGCCTTCTGCAAACTGACATCAGGACATGGTTCATGTCCAGGTTCCGGTGGCCCAGTGTGGCCTGTTGCCTCTTAAAATTCCGAACATCTCAGGATGCCTCCCTGAAGCAAGGTGACGCCAGAGGCAAGTGAGGCTGGTTTGACAGTGCCAAGTGCCTCCTGCAAACTGACCTCAGGAAGCTGGCCTGCTGAGTTTTATTTTACTGGGGAAAGGCCATGGTTCCTGGCCAGGTTCCAGTCTCCCACAGTGGCCGGCGGTGTGCTGAAATTCCCAAAGCCTCCAGATACCTCCCAGAAGCAACGTGGAAGCAGAGGCAAATGTGCCTGGTTGAACAGTGCCAAGTGCCTCCTGCAAACTGACCTCAGGAACCTGGCCTGCTGAGTTTTGTTTCTCTGGGGAAAGGCCATACTTCATGTCCAGATTCCGGTGGCCTGTACTTGCCGTGTGCATTTTGCACCACCAGAGGCAAGTGTGGCTGGTTGGACAGTGCCAAGTGCCTCCTGCAAACGGACAACAGGAACCTGGCCTGCTGAGTTTTGTTTCTCTGGGGAAAGGCCATACTTCATGTCCAGATCCGGTGGCCCGTAGTTGCCGTGTGCATTTTGTACTTCCGAATGTCTCAGGATGCCTCCCTGAAGCAAGATGCCAGCACAGGCAACTATGGCTGGTTTGACAATAGCAAGTGCCTCCTGCAAACTGACCTCAGGAACCTGGCCTGCTGCGGTTTGGTTCTCTGGGGAAAGGCCATGGTTCGTGTCCACCTTCCGGTGGTCCGTAGTGGCTGTGTGCATTTTGAACTTCTGAATGTCTCAGGATGCCTCCCTGAAGTAAGATGCCACCACAGGCAACTATGGCTGGGATGACAGGAGCAAGTGCCTCCTGCAAACTGACCTTAGGGGAGAGGGCAGGGGAGGCTGGGAGGGAGAGGGGGGATGGGGGAGAGGGAGAAAGAAGCCGGAGGGGCTGAAAAGAGGAGATAAGGGGGGGAAGAAGGAGGAGGATAAGGCAGGAGAAAGAGGCGGAACAAAGAGGGGCATAGAAAGCCGCTCCAGGGCCGGGAGAGCCCGGCCCGGCTGCAGCCGCCCCGACCGCTGAGGGAGCAAATGGCGCCGAGGGCGGGGTCCGTGGCTTAATTCAGCCCGGGCCCGGCGCGGCGCAGCCGCAGTGGGGTACTGCACACCTGAGCCGGGTCGGCCTCGCGCACCTGAGCGGGGGCGCGCCCCGCCCCTGGAGCTGCCTCAGAACCGCCCGGCCCCGCCCCTCAGCCCGGCCCCGCCCCTCGGCCTCGCCCCATCTCTCAGACCGGCCCCGCCCCTCAGCCTCGGCTCCGCCCCTCAGGCGGGCCCCGCCCCTCAGCCCGGCCCCGCCCATCGCTGCCCGCCCCGCTCCTCCCGCCGGGGCCGGGCCGGGGCTGGAGCGGCACCGGGAGCGGGGCCGGTACCGGGTCCCGCCGCTGTC
>NW_024363416.1:0-222 GCF_014805655.1 Passer montanus | reverse complement strand
GACCTTCTATCCCCATCACAATGAACAAACAGGAAAATTGGCTTTCTCCCCTAAATAAAATCAAACTGGATAATAGCTTTTGTTATTACTGATACCAATAGCTACTTCTTTCTTTGTTGGGAGCAGTAGCTTTTCTGAAGACAGAGAAATACTTTGAAGGAGGAATCATATGACAATACATGCTGGAAAAAAATTCCCTTTGGAATGTAGGGTTTGTGGGGT
>NW_024363415.1:0-222 GCF_014805655.1 Passer montanus | reverse complement strand
TTTTTTTTTTGAGGGTTCAGGGTCTTTTTTTGGGGCCATTTTTGGGCTGTGCTTGGGGCAGTTTGGGGTCATTTTGGGGTGATTTTAGGGCGATTTTTGGGGCTATTTTTGGGTCATTTTGGGGCAGGTTTTGGGGCCACTTTTGGGAGTTTCGGGTCATTTTTGGGGTACTCTGGGGCCATATTTGGGGTGGTTTTTGGGATGGTTTTGGGGTAATTTTGG
>NW_024363414.1:0-222 GCF_014805655.1 Passer montanus | reverse complement strand
TGAGGGGAGTGCAGTGACAGGAGATGAGCAAAAGGCAGAGGTACTTAATGCCTTATTTACCTCAGTCTTCAATATCAGGGCCAGTTGTCCTCAGGTGTTACTGTTGAGTCAGAGATGACACAGAGAGCTATCAGAAGGTATAAACACCATTTTGGTATTTATTGAGAGTCTTCTTTTACATCCTTGTTTGACGCAGGTGGACCTGATTGGTCATTTAATCAA
>NW_024363413.1:0-222 GCF_014805655.1 Passer montanus | reverse complement strand
TCCACAGGGCTCCATCCCCAGCCTGGCACTCCTTGACAGCTTCATTAACAGCTTGTACATAGGACTCGAAGGAATACCAAGTAAGTTTGCTGATGACACTAAGTTGGAAAGCACTGTTCACTCCCTCAAGGGCAGAGAGGCCCTTAGAGAGACCTGCACAAATTAGAGAGATGGGCAATCACCAGCCTGTGAAGTTTAACAAGGATGAGTGCTGGATTCTGC
>NW_024363412.1:0-222 GCF_014805655.1 Passer montanus | reverse complement strand
CATTCTGTGATTCTGTGATTCTGTGATTTATTAGCAGTTGTGGTTACAAGAAAGGTTCAATGCAGGATCTGGGGAACTAGAGGGCTTTCAGCCTGATCTTAGAGCTGGGTAGGGTTATGTGACAGATCATCTTGAGTGCTGTGTTGCAGCATGTGCAGAACAACCAGTGCAGAAAAACATCAACACAGTCAGCATGGATTTAGGAAAGGCAGGTCCTGCTTG
>NW_024363411.1:0-222 GCF_014805655.1 Passer montanus | reverse complement strand
GGCTTGTGGTTGAGGGGTGGATTTAACCACGGGCTCTATCTCTCAGATTATCCATAACTGTGAAATGTGCTTCAATCAAGCAGGACAAGCAGGTAAAGACCCTGTGGTATGGGGGACAATGGTCAAAATATAAATATGAGGAGGTCTGGCAGATTAATTGCATCACACTCAGGCACACCCACCAAGGCAAGCACTACCTTCTTACAATGGTGGAAGCAACCA
>NW_024363410.1:0-222 GCF_014805655.1 Passer montanus | reverse complement strand
AGTTGTCATCCAGGTGTTTTAGTAATCTTCGGGCCTGGATTGTACCAACTGTGTGATGCTCCCAGTTATTTTCTGACCAGCTGAAGTATCCCAGAAGGACAAGGGAAGTTGACTTGGATGCATTCCTTAGTTCTCCAAAGAAAAAACTCTTAGTTCCTTAGTTCTGTATCCCATAGTTCCATTGGTGTTATTATCCAGGCTGGGAGATCTAAACTCTCACAG
>NW_024363409.1:0-222 GCF_014805655.1 Passer montanus | reverse complement strand
GGAATTTTGGGTGGTTTTGGGGTGATTTTCATTGGTTTTGGGGTGGTTTTGGCTGTTTTGGGGGAAATTTTGGGTGGTTTTGGGAGCAATTTTGGTTGTTTTTGGGGGTATTTTGGTTGGTTTTGGTTGCTTTGGGGGAACTTTGGGTGGTTTTGGGTGTTTTTGGGGGAATTCTGGGTGGTTTTGGGGGGAGTTTTGGGTGTTTTTAGGGGAATTTTGGAT
>NW_024363408.1:0-222 GCF_014805655.1 Passer montanus | reverse complement strand
TCATGTCAAAGGCTTTACAGAAGTCCAGAGAAATTAAATCTGTAACCCATCCCTCATCCACTGATGTTGTCACTCCACCATGGAAAGTCAGTAGTTTGGTCAGGCAGGACTTATCCTTGGTGACTCTGTGCTGGTTGTCCCTAATCATTTTGCTGTCCTCCAAGTGCCTCAGCACAATTGCTAGGAGAATCTGTCCGTGATCTTCCCAGGCACAGAGGTGAG
>NW_024363407.1:0-222 GCF_014805655.1 Passer montanus | reverse complement strand
TGAGAGACAGTTGTAAACTTGTGCACAGAGCAATGGCATGAGGAACATCTGGCCCAGCTGAGCAGACATCAGAGGGTCTGATTGATAAGATTCAGGAGAGAACTCCTGAGAAGCCAAGAATTTCCTGAGTTAAATGAGACTTGGCAGTTCACAGCCCACCCCCAGCCCCTCCTTTAGAGCAGCATTTCCAAAAGCAAGGCAGGCGTGCAGCTTAAGGGAGGA
>NW_024363406.1:0-3744 GCF_014805655.1 Passer montanus | reverse complement strand
CTTGGTGTCAGTCTGAATTGGGAATTCCACCTGGATCCCAGGATTCCATGAGCTCTGATCCAGAGAGGATTTTTGGGGAAAAAATCCTCATTTTCTGCTGCCCCACCAAAAAAAAACCCCAAAAAGCAGAAATCCACAGCTTGGATCAGATGGAAAATCCTGGAATTTTCATGGATCGTGGGTGAGGGTCGGAGTGAGAGCGGGGACAGTGGAGGAGGAGCCGGGAGCTCCAAGGAATGTTCTGGATTTTCTGGATTCTGTTTGCTCTGTTCCCAGAGCAGCTGTGGGAGTGTCCAAGGAAAACCGGGAACAATCTGGGATCGTGGCAGGTGTCCTGGGAGTGGCATGGGGTTTAAGGCTCCTTCCCAGCCAAACCCCTCCAGAATTCCATGATTGGAATTCTGCCTCCCAGTGGTTTCCCAGTTTCTGGTGCTGTTTGGGGTCAGTCTGAACTGGGAATTCCATCCAGATTCCAGAATTCCATGATTCTGTCTCCCAGTGGTTTCCCTGTTCCTGTTTGGTGTCACTCTGAACTGGGAATTCAGTCTGGATTCCAGAATTCCATGATTCTGTCTCCCAGTGGTTTCCCTGTTTCTGGTGCTGTTTGGTGTCACTCTGAACTGGGAATTCCAGCTGGATTCCAGGATTCCATGATTCTGTCTCCCAATGGTTTCCCAGTTTCTGGTGCTGTTTGGTGTCACTCTGAACTGGGAATTCCACCTGGATTCCAGAATTCCATGATTCCTTCTCCCAATAATTTTCCCTGTTCTTGCTTGGTGTCAGTCTGAATTGGGAATTCAGTCTGGATTCCAGAATTCCATAATTCTGTCTCCCAATAATTCCGTCTCCCAATCCTTCCCCAGTTTCTGGTGCTGTTTGTTGTCAGTCTGAACTGGGAATTCCAGCTGGATTCCAGAATTCCATAATTCTTTCTCCCAGTCATTTCCCCCTTCCTGTTTGGTGTCACTCTGAACTGGGAATTCCATCCAGATTCCAGGATTCCATCTCCCAATCCTTTCCCTGTTTCTGGTGCTGTTTGGTGTCACTCTGAACTGGGAATTCCACCTGGATTCCAGAATTCCATGATTCCATCTCCCAGTCATTTCCCCATTCCTGTTTGGTGTCACTCTGAACTGGGAATTCCACCCGGATTCCAGGATTCCGTGATTCCATCTCCCGCTGGTTTCCCAGTTTGGTGTTTTGGTGTTGCTGCTGGTCGCTGTCAGTCTGAACTGGGAATTCCACCCGGATTCCAGGATTCCGTGATTCCATCTCCCGCTGGTTTCCCAGTTTGGTGCTTTGGTGTTGCTGCTGGTCGCTGTCACTCTGAACCGGGAATCCACCAGAATTCCATGATTCCGTCTCCCAATCCTTCCCCAGTTTCTGGTGCTGTTTGCTCTCCACGGAGAGAATCTCCCAATCCTTTCCCAGTTTCTGGTGCTGTTTGTTGTCAGTCTGAACTGGGAATTCCAGCTGGATTCCAGAATTCCATAATTCTTTCTCCCAGTCATTTCCCCATTCCTGTTTGGTGTCAGTCTGAACTGGGAATCCACCAGAATTCCAGAATTCCGTCTCCCAATCCTTCCCCAGTTTCTGGTGCTGTTTGTTGTCAGTCTGAACTGGGAATTCCACCCGGATTCCAGGATTCTGTGATTTTGTCTCCCAATCCTTTCCCAGTTTCTGGTGCTGTTTGTTGTCAGTCTGAACTGGGAATTCAGTCTGGATTCCAGAATTCCATAATTCTTTCTCCCAGTCATTTCCCCATTCCTGTTTGGTGTCAGTCTGAACTGGGAATCCACCAGAATTCCAGAATTCCGTCTCCCAATCCTTCCCCAGTTTCTGGTGCTGTTTGCTCTCCACGGAGAGAAGCCGGAGGGAGCTCCTGGTAAATCAGGAAGAGGAATTTCCATGGAGAGAAGCTGGATGAACCTGGAGCAGGGAATTCCTGCTGCGTGCTGGTTCAGGATGGGGTCAGATTTTGGAGGTTTGATGATGTCACAGCTCTGAAAAACGGGTTGGGTGTTGGATATTTGGGATTTTGGGGTGGGAATGAGCGGGAATATCGGCTGTCCTTAAGCAAGGGGAAGTTGGGATTCTCCAAAGTGTCCTGCAGGAAGTTTTTAATTAATATTGATAATATTAATATTGATATAATATTTATATCAATGCTGATATTATCTGTATTTATATGAAGGCAAATCCTGCACAAAATGTAGGAATGGGAGTTGGGAATGTGGGGAATCCTTGGGATTCCTTCCTGCCTTTCCCCCAAATCCACAATTTTTGAACTTAGCTTGGGTGGGAATCATTCAGAAATCAGATTAATGATTTGCTTCCCAGGGATTTCCGATTTCCAGCAGTGGAAGTGGGGTTGGATCAGAGCTGTGAACGTTTTCCAGGGATTTAAAAGGGAATGCTCTTCCCTTCCGTGGGAATACTCGGGGTTTAAATCTCGTTCTCCAAGCTCCGAGTGCGGCCTTTGTTGTGTCCGTATCCCAAATTTGTGTCCGTATCCCAAATTTCCTTTGTTGTGTCCGTATCCCAAATTTCCTGCGTGTTTGCAGTCCAGGAATCCCTGGATTAATGTCCACTGGGATTTGTCCATTTCCCTGGGTGCTGATATCCCTGGATCCCGTTATCCCTGGATCCCGTTATCCCTGGATCCCGATATCCCTGGATCCCGTTACCCCTGGATCCTGATATCCCTGGATCCCGATATCCCTGGATCCTGATATCCCTGGATCCCGTTATCCCTGGATCCTGATATCCCTGGATCCCGATATCCCTGGATCCTGATATCCCTGGATGCCGATATCCCTGGATGCCGATATCCCTGGATCCCGTTATCCCTGGATCCTGATATCCCTGGATCCTGTTATCCCTGGATCCCGTTATCCCTGGATCCTGTTATCCCTGGATCCTGATATCCCTGGATCCCGTTATCCCTGGATCCCGATATCCCTGGATCCTGATATCCCTGGATCCTGATATCCCTGGATCCTGATATCCCTGGATCCCGTTATCCCTGGATCCTGATATCCCTGGATCCTGTTATCCCTGGATCCTGATATCCCTGGATCCCTTTTTTCCCAGATCCCGTTATCCCTGGATGCTTTTCCCTGGATGTTTTATTCCCCAGATCCCGTTATCCCTGGATCCCGTTATCCCTGGATCCTGATATCCCTGGATCCTGTTATCCCTGGATCCCGTTATCCCTGGATCCCGTTATCCCTGGATGCCGATATCCCTGGATCCCCTTATCCCTGGATCCCGTTATCCCTGGATCCTGATATCCCTGGATCCTGTTTTTCCTGGATCCTCTTACCCCAGGATCCTGTTATCCCTGGATTCTTTTATCCCTGCATCATCTTATCCCTGGATCCCGTTATCCCTGGATCCTGTTATCTCTGGATCCTGTTATCCCTGGATCCCGTTATCCCTGGATCCTGATATCCCTGGATCCCGTTATCCCTGGATGTTTTATTTCCCAGATCCCGTTATCCCTGGATGTTTTTTCCCTGGATGTTTTATTCCCCAGATCCCGTTATCCCTGGATGTTTTATTCTCCAGATCCCGTTATCCCTGGATGTTTTATTCCCCAGATCCCGTTATCCCTGGATGTTTTATTCCCCAGATCCCGTTATCCCTGGATGTTTTTCCCTGGATCCCATTATCCCTGGATGTTTTTTCCCTGGATCCCATTATCCCTGGTTTTTTTTTCCCTGGATCCCGTTATCCCTGGAT
>NW_024363405.1:0-222 GCF_014805655.1 Passer montanus | reverse complement strand
ACAATGAAGGTCTGGGTGCCCTTTTTGGGGCTCCCTTTTTAGGGTTCCCATTTTCAGGTTCCCTTTTTGGGGCTCCCTTTTTAGGGTGCCCTTTTTGGGGTGTCATTTTTAGGGTGTCATTTTTGGGGCTCTTTTTTTGGGTTCCTTTTTGGGGCTCCATTTTTAGGGCTCCATTTTTGGGTTCTCTTTTTCGGGCTCCATTTTAGGGTTCTCTTTTTGGGG
>NW_024363404.1:0-222 GCF_014805655.1 Passer montanus | reverse complement strand
TCTGCCTTTCATTGTGCAGCTTCTGCTATCTCCAGTGCATGTCCTCTGGGGCTGGCAGCCTCAGGGACCCGAAACAAAGGTCTTTTGAGACAAAATTGCATGTTACAGTGACACATTCCCATCACAGATGTGTTCAGTGTAATTTTCTGCTGGAGATGGCATCTTCTAGGACTCTAAATAATCTTTTTGTTCAGCCTTATCCCCATCTCTATATTTTTGCAA
>NW_024363403.1:0-222 GCF_014805655.1 Passer montanus | reverse complement strand
TCCGGGCGCTCGTGGCTCTGGGCCGCGGCCTCCGCCGCCTGCGGGCGCTGCTCGGGGAGCGCCCCGGGCCCGCCCGGCCGGTGAGGGGGGCGAGCGGCGGGAAAAGCCTGAGGGGAGCGGGGCGGCCTCGGGGGCTCCGGGGGGAACCGCGGGGAATCGGGGGGTCCTGAGGGGAACCGGGGGGAACTGGGGAGTCCTGAGGGGGTGAGGGGGGATTTGAGG
>NW_024363402.1:0-222 GCF_014805655.1 Passer montanus | reverse complement strand
TGGGCCTTGAGGGCCAGCACCTGCTCGGCCAGCTCGTCCTTCTCCTCGCGCAGCAGCTTGTGGATCTGGTTGGCCTTGATGCGCTCCGACATCAGCTTGAAGTTGGCGTCGTCCTTCTCGCGCAGCTGCTGCAGCAGCCGCAGGTTCTGCTCCTGCATGTCCTCGAAGGCCTGGCCCGTCACGTCCATCTCCGACAGCAGCGCCTCCTCCTCCTGCCGGGGG
>NW_024363401.1:0-222 GCF_014805655.1 Passer montanus | reverse complement strand
TCAGAGGCTGTGTCTGAGAGGGGGAGCTGGACAGCCCTGGGGATCATTTCCTGTCATTCTCGGACACCTCTGGCATGGCAGGAATGTCCTGCAGTGCTCAGGAATGGGGGAGCCCATGGAGCTCTGCCTGCCCACACTGCCAGGGCTGTCCCGAGTGGAGCAGCTCTCTGCAGAGCCAGGAGAGATGGGGAGGAGGCTCTGTAAAACAGGGGGCAGAACCTC
>NW_024363400.1:0-222 GCF_014805655.1 Passer montanus | reverse complement strand
AAATTGGGAATTCTCACCGATGGTTTTGATGACGGCCTCCTGGAATTTGGTCTCCTCGAGCTGCCGGGATTTTTGGGAATTGGCGGCTCCGGAATTCCCGGAATTCCCGGCCAGGGCGAGGTCGATGCTGAGGCGCAGCTGCCGCAGGAGGGTGTTGAACACCTCCAGCACCGTGGGGCCTGGGGGAAAAAACGGGAATTTTGGGAATTCTGGGAATTTTGG
>NW_024363399.1:0-222 GCF_014805655.1 Passer montanus | reverse complement strand
TCCTCCTCCTCCTCCCCTCCCCCATCTCACACCAAGCCCCGCCCCCTCTCTCCCCAGGCCTCTCGCGATTGGCCGGCCCGGCGGCGGAGGCGGGGCTGGCGGCGCTGGAGGCGGAGCTGGGCCGAGGCCCCGCCCCCAAGGTGGGGCTGCTGGAGCTGTGCCGGAGCCGGCGCTACCGGCAGCCGCTGATCGTCACCCTGGGGCTGCAGCTGGCGCAGCAGC
>NW_024363398.1:0-222 GCF_014805655.1 Passer montanus | reverse complement strand
TTACTTAATTTCATAGACTGCTGATAGAATTTCTATACCAAAATCAAGATATACTTTTTTAGTGGGTTTTTAACCCTCACGCCCCATTCCAGCCACAAGGCAGTTACTGTAGCATAGAAGGAAATTTAAATGACAAGACATATTTTGACTGGACAAGTTTAGGACCTCTAAGTAGTTATATATCATTTAAGAGCATGTTTTTATAATAAATATAATTCCACA
>NW_024363397.1:0-222 GCF_014805655.1 Passer montanus | reverse complement strand
TCCCCGATAACCAATACCCAATAATCAATTCCCAATAACCAATACCCAATAACCAATACCCAATAACCAATAATCAATACCCGATAACCAAAACCCAATAATCGATCCCCAATAACCGACACACAATAATCGATCCCCAATACCCAATAGCTGATAATCAATCCCTGATAACCAATACCCAATAATCGATCCTCAATAACCAATACCCGCTAATTGATCCCC
>NW_024363396.1:0-222 GCF_014805655.1 Passer montanus | reverse complement strand
AATTGCACATCACCAACGTAGGAAATAGCTTACTAATCCTCTGACACTAATTATACTTTGAAATTTCTGTAGTGACTGGTCCTGTCCTGGTGTCTTATGAACAATAAGGCTTGGAAAAATCCTTGGAAAGTAGACTTCCTTACAACATTTAAAGAGTGATATAAAGTGTCTGCAAAGAGATCAAGTTCCTTGCTCAGTGCTGTGCTGTAAGTCAGTGATAAA
>NW_024363395.1:0-3746 GCF_014805655.1 Passer montanus | reverse complement strand
TGTGCTCTGGATGACCCTGCTTGAGCAGGGACCACATGGACCCACTGGTTCCTTCCAAGGTGACCTGTTCTGGAATTCTGAACTGTGGTCCACCAAAACCACAGCACTGTGGCTGAGCTCTTAGCAATGAAACACCTGATCCATGTGCTGTGCTATTCCAGGAGATGGACACAACTCCCCAGTAAACTGCCGTGAAACAAGAGCTTCCTTGTCCTTGTCCTGTTGTCATGTTCATCAAAGCCTAATTATTAGCCAGCTGTGAATCTGAGAAGGAATTTTACTTTTTCAATGTTCACAATTTTATTTTTTCTCCTTATGTTTACAGATTTTAATTATTCCTGTTCAGATTAATCTAGTGCATTAGGTCTGGTTTTTACAGGCATGTCTTACATAAGATTGCTGGGAGAATGTTGTGCAAGTCTTTGTGAACAGCTCCAGTGGTAAGTGCTGCCCTCCTAGGTGGTGTGACCCATTCTTTGCCATTCCCTCCACCCTCTTAAGATTTCTTCTTAAGGCTTGTGCTGGTCACATTTTACAGCTCTTTGTCATCCACTGTGTTAGGTGCAGTGATCTGCTGTGGCTTTCTGTCTCCTTGCTTGGATGACTGAAACTTTTGAACTGGAGCGAACTGACAGCAGCTACTGGATATGAAGCAGTAGACTCACTCACTAATAACCTCTTATTTGAGTAAAAATACTGCTCTGAAAGTGAGTCTTGAGCTTGCTGAAACCTGAAGGATTAATAACTATAAATGTGGGCTGCAGCATGGCCTGTAGATTAATTGTATGTTAATTAAATAATGATCATTGATGCGGTAATCTTACTTATGTGTGGCAGTCATACTCTTCTGCAAGACCCTTTCATGTTTTGGAGTGGGCTGGTCTTTTTGCTGGATGTGCGTGCATAGAGCAGCAAGTGAGCCACTGGTGAGGTGAATTTTGAGGTTATTCACAATTTCACTTCCTTCTTGAGGGAAAAGTCTTAGTGGCAAAGTATCCCAGTTTGTCTGGTATGGGTGACTGGTTTTGTTTGCTAGCTACCTTGATGATTCCTCTCTTGCAATTGTTAAACACAGTAGGTATCCCTGCCCCTTCCCATGCTTCAAATCCAACAAGCGCAATGTAGAAAAGAGTTTAAATCCTTCCTAATGAGAAGCAGTGAGGAATCCTGCTGGCAAGTCAGCCCCTTGAGAACAGGCTGTTCTCAGCACTCAGATGTTTCATAGATTCAAGTCTTGCTTCCCCATTCCCTACAATAAAGCCTTAACCAGGCAGAGTTTTCTGCTCTGAAATGCTGGGCAGACAGGAACTGCAACCACTTCAAAGCTTAAAACACAGGTTGTACCTCTGCTTGTACATGGGGATTGTGAAAATATCCAGGCTATGCACCACTGATTTGTCTTTCAATGACAAATCTTTTATTTGAGAGCAGAACAGTTGTCTCTTAAAAACCAAACAAGGAAACCAAATAAAAAAAATCAAACACACCTCCCTAACCTCAGAATGAAAAAAAACCAAGCAATTGCACGTTTGTGCAATGCCATGCAATCCAAAGCAATCTGGCATCTGGCTTGGCTCTGCTGGCATCATAGCAGAGGAGCTGACTTGAACCAACGAAAATTTGAGGTCCTGGATGGCCTTTTAATTGTGTGTTTTTGCAAGGACTAGGGATTGAAAAAGGGTCCTCATCATAAATATGTAGTTAAAGCATGATACCATGCTGAGTGAACACTCAAATTCATGTTATGCCCTGAAGCCCTTGGACTTTGAAGTAGTGAAGTTACACTACAAGCTGTTGCTGAGGGAGGAGAGAAATTATTTGATTTATGGAGAGAACAAGAGTGGTGTGACTGTGAACCAGCTCCTGGGGAGCTTGGGGGAGCTCTGCATGGACACGGTGCTACTGATTTCCCCTCTGGGCTTCCAGGATCTGCAAAGCCTCAGAGCTCTACTCTTTGTATCCCAGTCTAGTGTCCCAGCAGGCTGCTGGAGGGCCAGTTTCAGCACAGCACACAAACATACACTTCATTTAAGGCTTCTTCTTAGTCATGTGAAGTCACTGGTGTTCCTCAGAAGCTAAGCTTAAACATGCACTCTGTGCTTTGGGTTGGATTGGAGAGCTCATTTTCTTGTCAGCTCTGGGAAACAATTCCTGGGGAGGACAAAAACATGCAGTAATAACTAATGAACAGAAATCTCACACAGCAAAGCTATTTCTCCTGCGGGCTGAGGCAAATACATAAGATGAATAATAGAGAGAAAAGAGAATGGCCAAATTATTCTAAGTAAATACAAGCTAATGTAGCCATCAAAGGCACCAGACTGCAGAAAATCTCTGGTCATAATTTTGAATATATGGTATTGCTGTGCCAGTATTTATATTTCTCAGAGTAAAAAAAGGATTCTGCTGCAGAGGGATTTTTTGCTAAAGTCCCAAGTGCACCAGTACTTCACTTAAACCAGCACCCACTTTCAGTACTGTGGATTCACTGTTTCAGTTGCACAATCTGACCATAACTGATTCCATACAGTTATTTGAAATGCAGCTTTTCCTGCTGCCAATTACTTTGTTTACTGCTTGTGTGTAAACAACAGTGCCTCCCCTCATGGGCATAAGGGCAGATTAACTGCAGTAATTACTAAACAGATGTCTGCAAGTGAATACCCATTTCTTAGAGGCAGATTATCTTCTGCACTAGCATAAGGGAAAGGGATTCAAAGCAGGTGCTGCTGTCACCCCCCCAAGTGATATGAGCAGCCTGGGGCTCAGCAGAGAGCTGTGTAGGTCCTGATGCCTCTGCAGGGTGATAATCATTCACCTACTTCAGATCAGTGCTGGGAGATGTTTGGCACTTAATTCCTAAAAGTGACCACCAGCAAGTGAACAGCCCTCAGTGCTACCTACACTTCTTCCCTCTTAATTGCTTTTTTCTGTTTCCAAGAAATCTAAGGCTGTGGTTTCAAGAGGGCTCAACACCCAGACTGAGAGCCTGTGTTTCCCAATAGCTCTATTCCCACTGAATTGTCCGAAAGGCGCACTCAGCGCTAAGTGCTAAACTTATTTAGGAGTCTTTGAACTTGAGAGGGGGGTCTTTACTAATCCAGTTGTACTGCCAGCACAGAAATATGTTCAGAGCAGCCCTTTGGTGCCCTTGAAGCCTCTCCTGGCATATACTGTTTTTCAGCTGAGCAATCACCTTGCAGCCTACCCAGAAAAGCCACTACTGGCTTTTGCCTTGTGGCAAGAGCTTGCCGGTGTGTGAAGGTGTGTGTACATCCAGAAGAGATGTGGCTGTGTCCTATTTCATTGGGCGTTTTCAAATCAGCTGTCTGCATTTCAGAGGCCACTCTTTTGAAGCTGAGTGACAAGACAGAGACCTGGTTTTCTTTGCATGGACAAGTCATGGCATTGCCTCCATTCCTCTCCTGAAGAAGAACGCCTCTGCATGCCGCAGCAGGGAGTGGTGACCACGAGTCTCAAAGGCAGGCAGAGACTCTTTCTTCCACCATCACTGATATGGGATGGGTTTGTTTCCATAAGCAGAGGACACTCTTCTACTGCACTGAAATAGTTTTGCCTGTGGTACTGAATCACTCTCAGACCCATCTCATAAACTGCTGACTGTCTTGCTCAAGAGGCCTTTTTTTTGTGAGCCCCTGGGACTCATGTGAACATACGCAAACCCTGCATTTGGTTCTGGCAGCCAGTTTGACAGAGAAAACTTGGAAATCTAACCTTAATTTATG
>NW_024363394.1:0-222 GCF_014805655.1 Passer montanus | reverse complement strand
CCCAGCGCCGCCGCGCGCCGGGGAGGGGCGCGCCCGCGCCGCGCCGCAGCCAATCACCGAGCGGCACCGCCGAGTTGGCGGGCGTGGTTAGAGGCGGCGGTGACCAATGGGAGAGCTGAGCGGCGCGGAGGGGCGGGGCCAGGGGCGCGCCGGCGGGACGGGCGCACGTGGGGCGCGGCGGGCGCTGCTGCCATGTTGGGGGGGGACACGGGACAGGGACAC
>NW_024363393.1:0-222 GCF_014805655.1 Passer montanus | reverse complement strand
CCGTTCATTTAGCCCCTCCCCCATTACCTAAACCACGCCCAAATCCATTTTAGCCCCGCCCCTTTAGCGAAGTTCCGCTCCTTTAGCCCCTCCCCTTTTAGTTAGCCCCTCCCCTTTCATTAAGCCACGCCCCATCCCTTTAGCCCCGCCCCAATCCCTTTTAGCCCCGCCCCTTTTGCCCAGCTCTTCCACTTTAGCCCCGCCCACACAGTCAAAGCCACG
>NW_024363392.1:0-222 GCF_014805655.1 Passer montanus | reverse complement strand
AGGCTTTTGGAATTAAATAATAAAACTGAGATTATGAGTGTACAATTTGAATAAAAGTACATAATATCACACAGTAGAAAACTTAGAGTTCCAAGTTTTAGAATATAATAATATATAATAATAATATGTATTATTTATATATTATTTATAATAGATACATTATCTATATTATTTATAATATATATAATTAATTATATATATAAAACAAAATAGAAGTTTTAA
>NW_024363391.1:0-222 GCF_014805655.1 Passer montanus | reverse complement strand
ACCTTTTCCTAAAATCCAGCCTCTTCCTATAATCCAGCCTCTTCCTGAAATCCAACCTTTTTCTAAAGTCCCACCATTTTCTGAAATCCATCCTTTTCCTAAATCCATCCTGTTCCTGTAATCCAGCCATTTCCTAAAATCCCGCCTTTTCCTGAAATCCCATCTTCTCCTCAAATCCCGCCTCTTCCTAAAATCCTACCTCTTCCTATAATCCAGCCTTTT
>NW_024363390.1:0-222 GCF_014805655.1 Passer montanus | reverse complement strand
ATTCTCAGAAATACAAGGTTAATATTTTTAAGTCACACTTCTTTCCCAGTCCCTGTGCTCAGCACTTGCAATCAACAAGTCTCTAGTTCCACACATAACACACCCAATAACACTCTTTGTCTACATTTGCCTCCAGTTCTAGTTTTCTTTTGCATCTATCGCATTTCTATTATGAATAATGGGAATTCTAGTTTCTTGAAGACGTATTAGAATGGGCAAATA
>NW_024363389.1:0-222 GCF_014805655.1 Passer montanus | reverse complement strand
CTGTAAAAACAGAATTACTGAAGTTTCACACACTTTCAGGCCAGACATTTCAATCTAGAGGTATACAGCTAAAGTTCCTGAGTTACAGAGGCTTTTTAATTGTTTTCTTAGGAGAATTACAGTGTTTGCTCACTTACGATATTAGAATTTCTATGCTGTGGAAGGGCTTGGATAATATATGCAGATTCCTGAAGCAACTTTACTGCAGAAAAATAGAATGTT
>NW_024363388.1:0-222 GCF_014805655.1 Passer montanus | reverse complement strand
TTTCCCCAAAATTCCCATTTTTCCCCAAACCCCCATTTTTTTTCCCAAACTGCCGGTTTTTCCCCCCATTTCCCACCTTGATGAGGGGCACGCCGCCCTTGACCTTCTCCCACTCCCCTCCTTCCTCCTCCTCCTCCTCCTCCTCGCGCCGGCTCTTCCTCTCCAGCTTCTTCTTGGCCTTCTCCTCGCGCCGCCGCTCCGCCCCGCGCCGCTCCTCGTCCC
>NW_024363387.1:0-222 GCF_014805655.1 Passer montanus | reverse complement strand
AGACTAGCTAAAAAACCCAAAAACATAAAAAACTCCAAAACTCATAACTAAAACCTATAAGGCAAATTTTAACTTTGTAACATCTAGTCTACTCTCAGGTAAAAGCAAGATAGAAGACATGACATACAACATACTCTTCATTCCACAGAAACAAGTAACACAAACAACTTCCATAACCTTAACTACACATAAGAGAGGGATCTGAGGAACTGAATGAAAAGA
>NW_024363386.1:0-222 GCF_014805655.1 Passer montanus | reverse complement strand
TTTTTGAATTTTTTGGGGATTTTTTTGGGTGCTGAAGGAGCCCCGCTGCCCTTCCGCCTCTTCCCCTCCCTGGACACCGAGGCCTCGGGCAGGTGGGGACATTCAGGGGTTTTTGGGAAATTTGGGGATTTTTTTTGGATTTTTTGGGATTTTTTGGGTGATTTTTGGGGAATTTTTTCTGATTTTTTAATGTTTTTTGGGGATTTTTTTCTGATTTTTGGG
>NW_024363385.1:0-222 GCF_014805655.1 Passer montanus | reverse complement strand
GGATGTTAGTTGAGAAGAAATCTCTTGGCCAAAATACCAAGCCAGAACTTTACCTCATATGAAGTTTTGATGAGTTCAAAGATGTCAATTTCAAGTGGGGGGTCATCTCCACTGGTCAACAGTGCGTGCAAGTGGGGAATAGGGGGAGAGACACTCTGTCTGTTAACTACATTGTCCAAATATCTGTGGACAAAAATGAGAACAGATGCAAGATTCCAGGAT
>NW_024363384.1:0-3750 GCF_014805655.1 Passer montanus | reverse complement strand
TGATTTTTTTGTGAATTTTGGGTGAAATTGTCAGGATTTTTTGGTGCACGGCTCTTCGGGAACCCGGAGCGGGGCAGCCGCTACCTGCTGCAGGTGGAGGCGCAGCTCAACGCCTCGGGCGGGCTCAGCAGCGAGCTCACCCTCACCTGGGACCGCACCGGCGTGCCCGGAGGCAGCGTGAGTACAAAAAGAAATTTGGGGAATTTTTGGGGATTTTTTCCGGGTGTTTTGGGTGAATATAGTGAATTTTCGGCCATTTTTTGGCCACTTTTTGGGGATTTTTTTGGCCAATATAGTGAATTTTTGGGGAATTTTAAGAGGATTTTGGTCCCTGGAGGTCTCCAAATGTACCTAAAAAAATTGGGGAATTTTTGGAATTTTTTCAGATTTTTTTGAGATTTTTTCCGGATTTTTTGGTGTCATTATAACAAATTTTAGGGATTCTGGGGGGGATTATAGAGGGATTTTCGAGATTTTGGAAGTCCTTGAGTAGGTCTGAGGGTCTCTAAGAATCCCTGAGCAATTTAGGAATTTTAGGGATTTTTTGGGATTTTTTTGATAATTTTTTGAGCATTTTTTGCGAATTTTTCATTATTTTTCCCAGATTTTTTCAAGATTTTTTGTGAATTTTTCAGGAATTTTTGGTGAATTTTTCAGGATTTTTCCACTAATTTTTAATGAATTTTGGGTGCATTTTGGTGCATTTTGGTGCATTCCGGTGCCGCTCTGGGGCTCTTTGGCGGCCGCTGCAGCTGCAGGTGGAGGCGCAGCTCAACGCCTCGGGCGGGCTCAGCAGCGAGCTCACCCTCACCTGGCACCGCACCGGCGTGCCCGGAGGCAGCGTGAGTACAAAAAGAAATTTGGGGAATTTTTGGGGATTTTTTCCGGGTGTTTTGGGTGAATATAGTGAATTTTCAGCCATTTTTTGGCCACTTTTTGGGGATTTTTTTGGCCAATATAGTGAATTTTTGGGGAATTTTAAGAGGATTTTGGTCCCTGGAGGTCTCCAAATGTACCTAAAAGAATTGGGGAATTTTTTGGAATTTTTTCAGATTTTTTAGGGATGTTTTCCAGATTTTTTAGAGATTTTTTCCGGATTTTTTGGGGTCATTATAGCAAATTTTAGGGGTTTTTGCGGGGATTTTGGGGAATTTTGGAGGTTTTGGGAGTCCTTGAGTAGGTCTGAGGGTCTCTAAGAATCCCTGAGCAATTTGGGAATTTTGGGGATTTTTTTGCTAATTTTTTGAAATTTTTTTGTGAATTTTTCATTATTTTTCCCAGATTTTTTCAAGATTTTTTGTGAATTTTTCAGGAATTTTTGGTGAATTTTTCAGGATTTTTTAGCGAATTTTTTGTGATTTTTTTGTGAATTTTGGGTGAAATTTTCAGGATTTTTTGGTGCATTTTGGGTGCATTTTGGTGCATTTTGGTGCATTCCGGTGCCGCTCTGGGGCTCTTTGGCGGCCGCTGCAGCTGCAGGTGGAGGCGCAGCTCAGCGCCTCAGGCGGGCTCAGCAGCGAGCTCACCCTCACCTGGGACCGCACCGGCGTGCCCGGAGGCAGCGTGAGTACATAAAAACAGGCCTCCAAGAGTCCCCCAAAACATTGGGAATTTTTTGGAATTTTTGGGGATTTTTTTGGAACTTTTTTTGGCCATTATAGCAAATGTTAGGGGGTTTTTGCAGGAATTTTTGGGAATTTTGGAGGTTTTGGGGTCTCTGAGAAGGTCTGAGGGTCTCTAAGAATCCCTAAGCAATTTGGGAATTTTTTGGAATTTTTGTGAATTTTTTTGGGAATTTTTCATTATTTTTCACAGATTTTTTCAGGAATTTTTGGTGATTTTTTCAGGAATTTTTGGTGAATTTTTCAGGATTTTTCCACTAATTTTTAATGAATTTTGGGTGCATTTTGGTGCATTTTGCTGCATTCCGGTGCCGCTCTGGGGCTCTTTGGCGGCCGCTGCTGCTGCAGGTGGAGGCGCAGCTCAGCGCCTGGGGGGGCTCAGCAGCGAGCTCACCCTCACCTGGGACCGCACCGGCGTGCCCGGAGGCAGCGTGAGTACACAAATAAAATTTGGGAATTTTTTGGGAATTTTTTGGGATTTTTTGGGGGGTCTTTTGGGTCAATATAGCGGATTTTCGGTCATTTTTTGGTGATTTTTTGGGACAATATAGTGAATTTTTGAGGGATTTTGGTCCCTGGAGGTCTCCAAGAGTCCCTAAAAAATTTGGGAATTTTTAGGAATTTTTTTCAGGTTTTTTAGGGATGTTTTCCAGACTTTTTAGAGATTTTTTCCGGATTTTTTGGGGTCATTATAACAAATTTTAGGGATTCTGGGGGGGATTATAGAGGGATTTTCGAGATTTTGGAAGTCCTTGAGTAGGTCTGAGGGTCTCTAAGAATCCCTGAGCAATTTAGGAATTTTGGGGATTTTTTTGCTAATTTTTTGAGAATTTTTTTTTAATTTTTCAGGATTTTTCCCAGATTTTTTCAAGAATTTTTGGTGAATTTTTCAGGAATTTTTGGTGAATTTTTCAGGATTTTTTAGCGAATTTTTCAGGATTTTTTAGCGAATTTTTCATGAATTTTTGGCGAATTTTTCAGGATTTTTTAGCGAATTTTTCATGAATTTTTGGTGCATTTCAGGTGTTTTGAGTTAATATTGCAAATTTTTGGGCATTTTTTTGCCATTTTTTGGTCATTATAGTGAATTTTTGGGGCATTTTCGGGAGATTTTAGGGGGATTTTGGTTCCTGGAGGTCTCCAAATGTACCTAAAAAATTTGGGAATTTTGGGGAATTTTTTCGGGATTTTTTTTGATTTTTCTAGGAACTTTTTTTGGTCATTATAGCAAATGTTAGAGTCTTTTGCGGGGATTTTGGGGAATTTTTTCGGGATTTTTTTTGGTTTTTCTAGGAACATTTTTTGGTCATTATAGCAAATGTTAGAGTCTTTTGCGGGGATTTTGGGGAATTTTGGAGGCTTTTTTTGGTCATTATAGCAAATGTTAGGGGTTTTTTGTGGGGATTTTGGGGATTTTGGAAGTCCTTGAGTAGGTCTGATGGTCTCTAAGAATCCCTAAACAATTTGGGAATTTTGGGGAATTTTTTCGGGATTTTTTTTGGTTTTTCTAGGAACATTTTTTGGTCATTATAGCAAATGTTAGAGTCTTTTGCGGGGATTTTGGGGAATTTTGGAGGTTTTGGAAGTCCTTAAGTAGGTCTGATGGTCTCTAAGAATCCCTAAACAATTTGGGAATTTTGGGAATTTTTTGGGAATGATTGTGAATTTTTTTCGGGGTATTTTGGGTCAATATAGAGAATTTTCCGGCATTTTTGGGTGATTTTTTGTGGAGTTTTTGGGCCAATATAATCAATTTTCAGGAGAATTTTGATCCCTGCAGGTCTCCAAATGTACCTCAAAAGTTTGGGAATTTTTTAGCATTTTTTAGGAATTTAAAAAAATTTATTTCCCCCCCGGAAATCTCCTTTTTGTGCATCTTTTTGGGTGATTTTTGGGCCATTTTGGGACCATTTCAGAGTCATTTTAGTGCCATTTTAGAGCCATTTTTGGGTGATTTTGGGACCATTTTTTGGTGATTTTAGAGGTATTTTTGGGGTGTTTTGGAGCCATTTTGGGTGATTTTGGGGCCATTTTTGGGTGATTTTAGAGCCATTTTTTAGGGTGTTTTAGAGCCATTTTGGGTGATTTTAGAGTCATTCCTTGGTGATTTTAGCGCCATTTTTGGGTG
>NW_024363383.1:906507-909250 GCF_014805655.1 Passer montanus | reverse complement strand
GGGGGGTCACGGCGCTGGGGGAGGGGTCGGTCCCCCCGTCCCCCCGTGCCCCGGCCCGGGACCCCCGCCCGGGGCCGTTCCGGGCAGCCCCGGAGGGACCGGCCGGGACGGGAAGGGACCGGAGGGAAGGGCCGGGAAGGGCCGGGAAGGGACGGGAAGGGACGGGAAGGGCCGGGCGGCTCCGGCCCCGCGTTGCTCAACCCCCCCCGACACCCCCGGGGTTCCCGGAACGCGCCCCCGGCCTGGCCGCAGCCGAATTCCCCAAACGGCCCCGAGCGGGAAGAGCCCGCGGGGGGGACTGGGGGGACTGGGAGTGACTGGGGGGACTCGGGAGGGACTGGGGGGGACTGGCTCCCTCTCCCCCTCTCCCCCCTCCCCTCCCCCCCGCAGTGGCTCTGGCCGATCTCTTCCCGCGCTCGCTGGCGCTGGGGCTGGAGCTGCGGGCCAAGGTGGCCGCCTTCACCCAGGCCCGGCTGCGGGCGCTGCGGGCGGCGCAGCCCGGCCGCTTCGGCAACGTGGCGTGCGTCAGGGGCAACGCCATGAAGCACCTGCCCCACTTCTTCCACAGGGCTCAGGTGGGCCCGGCCGCCGCGGCAGCGGGCGGGGGGCGGCTGGCAGCCCTGAGACCCCCAAACACAGCGGGCGGGGGGCGGCTGGGAGCCCTGAGACCCCCAAACACAGCGGGTGGGGGGCGGCTGGGAGCTCTGAGACCCCCAAACACAGCGGGCGGGGGGCGGCTGGGAGCCCGCCCGGCCGCCGGGGCAGCGGGCGGGGGGCGGCTGGGAGCCCTGAGACCCCCAAACCCAATGGGCAGGGGGGCGGCTGGGTGCTCTGAGCCACCCTGAGACCCCCAAACACAGTGGGCGGGGGGCAGCTGGGTGCTCTGAGACCCCCAAACACAACGGGCAGGGGGGCGGCTGAGTGTTCTGAGCCACCCCGAGACCCCAAATACCCCAAAACCCAACGGGCGGGGGGCGGCTGGGAGCTCTGAGCCACCCTGAGACCCCCAAACCCAGCGGGCAGGGGGAATTCTGTGTGCTCTGAGCCACCCCGAGACCCCCAAATACACCTAAACCCAACGGGCAGGGGGATTTCTGTCCTCTGAGCCACCCTGAGAGCCACAAACACAACAATCCCTGAGATTTCTGTGCTCTGAACCACCCCAATACCCCCAAACCCAACAATCCCTGAGATTTCTGTGCTCTGAGCCACCCTGAGAGCCACAAACCCAACAGGCAGGAGGGCTGCTGAGTACTCTGAGCCACCCCAAGACCCCCAAACCCCAACAGTCACAGAAACTTCTATGTGCTCTGAGACCCCCCAAACCCAACAGGCAGGAGGGCTGCTGAGTCCTCTGAGCCACCCCAAGACCCCCAAACCCCAAATCCCAACAGTCACAGAAACTTCTATGTGCTCTGAGACACCCCAAACCCAACAGGCAGGGAAATTTCTGTCCTCTGAACCCATCCCTGAGAGCCCCAAACCCCACAGTCCCTGGGATTTCTGTGCTCTGAGCCCACTCTGAGAGCACCAAACCCAACAATCTTTGGGATTTCTGATCTCTGAGCCACCCTGAGAGCCACAAACCCCAAAACCCAGCAGTCACAGAAACGTCTGTGTGCTCTGAGCCACCCCAATACCCCCAAACAAAACGGGCAGGGAAATTTCTGTGTGCTCTGAGCCACCCTGAGAGCACCAAACCCAACAATCCTTGGGACTTTTGTGCTCTGAGCCGCCCTGAGAGCACCAAACCCAGCGGGCAGGGGGATTTCTGTCCTCTGAACCCATCCCTGAGAGCTTCAAATCCCCGAAACCCAACAGTCACAGAAACTTCTGTGTGCTCTGAGCCACCCTGAGACCCCCAAACACAACAATCCCTGGGATTTCTGTGCTCTGAACCCACTCTGAGACCCCCAAACTGAGCAGTCAGGGAAATTTTTGTCCTCTGAGCCACCCTGAGAGCCCCAAACCCAACAGTCCCTGGGATTTCTGTGCTCCGACCAACCCTGAGAGACCCCAAACTCACAGGACCCCCCCAAAACTTCCTGAAGTTTCTGTGCCCCCTGAGAGGCCTCCAACCCAACAGTCCCTGAAATTCCTGTGTGCTCTGAACCCACCCTGAGACCCCCAAAACCTGCAGCATCTCCCCAACATTCCCTGGTGCTTCTGTGTCCTCTGAGACACCCCCAAACCCTCGGGGCCCTGTGGAGCACCTGAACCCCCCCTGAATCCCCCTCCCCTCCCAGGGGCACCCCTCAGCCCCCAGGACCCCTCTGGGGGGCAATTGGGGGGCACTGGGGGGTGTGGGGTGGCACTGGGGGTGGCACTGGAGGTTTTGGCCCTGAAACCCCCTGAGCCCCCCCTGGAACTCCCTCAAACCCCCTGAGTCCCGCAAGACCCCCCCAGAACCGCCCCGAGTGGGAGCTTTTGGGGTGTCCCTGGTTCTGGGGTCCCCACCAGGCCCCCAGTGCACACAGGGGGAGTTGGGCTGTCACGGTGGTTTTGGGGTACACTGTGGTTTTGGGGTGCAGGGCCTGGTGTACGCGGTGGTTTTGGGGTACACGGTGGTTTTGGGGTGCAGGGCCTGGTGTACACGGTGACCGACGTGCCCGAGCTGCACCAGTGGATGCTGCAGCATTTTGGGGAGCACCCCCTGTTTGAGCCCCTGCCCCCCGCACAGCTGGTGAGGGCACGGGGGGCACTGGGGGGGCACAGGGGGGAATTGGGGGGCACTGGGGGGAAT
>NW_024363383.1:894883-906066 GCF_014805655.1 Passer montanus | reverse complement strand
GCGGGGGGTTTGGGGGGGGCGGGGGGTTTTGGGGTGGCATTGGGGATTTTGGGGTGGCATTGGGGGATTTGGGGTGGCACTGGGGATTTTGGGGTGGCACTGGGGGGTTTGGGGTGGCACTGGGGCACAGCGGGCGCTCACACAGGGGCAGCGTGGGGCTCACTGGGGAGGTGCCCGCTGTCCCCGTGCCGGCCCTGACGCTGTCCCTGTGTCCCTCTGTCCGTCCCGCTGTCTGTCCCGCTGTCCCTCTGTCTGTCCCGCTGTCCCTCTGTCTGTCCCGCTGTCCGTCCCGCTGTCCGTCCCTGTGTCCGTCCCGCTGTCCCTCTGTCTGTCCCGCTCTCTGTCCCTCTGTCTGTCCCTGTGTCCCTGTGTCCCGCTGTCCGTCCCGCTGTCCCTCTGTCCGTCCCCGTGTCCGTCCGTGCGCGCTCCCGGCTCTGCCCTCGCGTGTGCGCGCCCTGGGGGCGGGGCCGCGGAGCAGCCCCCGCCGCGCGCTGATTGGCCGAAGAGTCCCATTATGCAAATCACCCAGCTGGAGGGCGTGGCTTAGGGCAAAGGGGCGGGGTTTCGACACCAGTTTGTCATTATGGGGCGGGGTCATGGGCGTGGCTTCTGCAGAGGGGGCGGGGCCTGCCCGGCTGCACGTGGGCGCTATAAATGCCCGGCCCGGGGCCTCCCCGCAGTCGAGGCTCGGCCCCGAGCCCCGCCGGGGCCCCCCTGGTGCCACCACCCCGAGGCTCGAGGGGACAGGAGGGACCGCGGTGCCCTGGATCGGGGGGGACACGGGACACGGATCGCTGCC
This sequence comes from Passer montanus, assembly GCF_014805655.1. Lineage (NCBI taxonomy): Eukaryota > Metazoa > Chordata > Aves > Passeriformes > Passeridae > Passer > Passer montanus. The sequence goes on along the minus strand of NW_024363383.1, from coordinate 905,267 downwards.
CCCGGGGCTCGGGGGGTGCCGGGACCGGGGGAGCAGCGGCAGCGGGGCCGGGGTCACCCCGGGGGTGGGGGGGACACACAGGGACAGGGACAGGGCCACCCCAGCGGGGCAGTGGCACCGAGGCCCGGTCACCCCGGGGGAGGTCACGGCAGGTCCGGGAGCGCAGGGACACCGGGACCTGCCCGGCTCCGGTCCTGCCCTGCGGCACCGCGGGACCCCCGGTGACCCCCGGTGGCACCGATCCCGCCTCACCCCCGCCCGGTGCCGGTGCCAGCTCAGCACAGCGCGGGGCTGTTCGGGCCGGTGTGACCCCGCCGTGTCCCCCGTACATGACAGCCCGGTCCCGGTCCCGGTTCGGGCCGGTGTGATCCCCCCGTGTCCCCCCGCCTCCCGGTTCATGTCCGGTTCTCGGTTCGGGCCGGTCCCGGTTCAGCCCGGTGTGACCCTCCCATGTCTCCCCCGGTCCCGGTGTGACCCCCCGTGTCCCCCCCAGTCCCGGTGTGACCCCCCGTGTCCCCGCAGGCGCACGGCCGCTCCCGGTTCGGCCCGGCGTGGCGGTCCCCCCGTCGCCCGGTGCTCACGGTTCACGTGGCCGAGCCCGCGCTCGTGGCCCAGGTGCTGCGGCAGGAGGGCCCCGAGCCCCGGCGCGCCCTCAGCTGCCCCTGGGGGTGGCCCCCCCAGGGTGTGGAGGGGGGTGGGGGGGACACACAGGGACAGGGACAGGGCCACCCCAGCGGGGCAGTGGCACCGAGGCCCGGTCACCCCGGGGGAGGTCACGGCAGGTCCGGGAGCGCAGGGACACCGGGACCTGCCCGGCTCCGGTCCTGCCCTGCGGCACCGCGGGACCCCCGGTGACCCCCGGTGGCACCGATCCCGCCTCACCCCCGCCCGGTGACGGTGCCAGCTCAGCACAGCGCGGGGCTGTTCGGGCCGGTGTGACCCCGCCGTGTCCCCCGTACATGACAGCCCGGTCCCGGTCCCGGTTCGGGCCGGTGTGATCCCCCCGTGTCCCCCCGCCTCCCGGTTCATGTCCGGTTCTCGGTTCGGGCCGGTCCCGGTTCAGCCCGGTGTGACCCTCCCATGTCTCCCCCGGTCCCGGTGTGCCCCCCCCCGTGTCCCCCCCCGGTTCTCGGTTCGGGCCGGTCCCGGTGTGACCCCCCGTGTCCCCGCAGGTGCACGGCCGCTCCCGGTTCGGCCCGGTGTGGCGGGCCCGCTTCGGCCCGGTGCTCACGGTTCACGTGGCCGAGCCCGCGCTCGTGGCCCAGGTGCTGCGGCAGGAGGGCCCCGAGCCCCGGCGCGCCCTCAGCTGCCCCTGGAAGCAGCACCGGGACCTGCGGGGGGTCCCGGGGGGGCTCCTGACCCTGTGAGTGCCGGGGGGGCTCCGGGGCTGCCCGGGGGGGGCTTTGGGTTGGGCTGGGTTGGGGGTCGGGGGCTGCCTGTGGGATTTGGGGGGTCACCCAGAGCCCCCCAGGGCTCCCCAGGGCTGGGGGTGTCCGTACCCCTCGGGGCTCCCCCCCCACCCGTTCCGGGAAGGGCCCGTGGGGTGCGGGGGGGGCCCGGGGTGACTCAGGCGTGATTCAGCCCCCCCTGCCCCCCCCGGATGTGAGTAACTGCCCGGGGGGGGCCCGGCCCTGCGTGGGCCGGGGGAGGGACCCCAAACCCCCAAAGTGTCCCCAGCTGTCCCCAGCACGGGCAGCCGGGGCTCTCCCCAGTGCCCCGATCACGCCTGGCACTGCCCCGAGGGGACTGTCCCCCTGTGTCCCCTCTGTGTCCCCCTGTGTCCCACCTGCATCCCCTGTGTCCCCTGTGTCCCCAATACCCTGCCCCTCACTTCCCCCCTGTTCCCCGTGTCCCCACTCAAGTCCCCTGTCCCTCACCCTGTGTGTCCCTGACCCCACCCATGTCCTGTCCCCATGTCCCCCCGTGTCCTTGTCCCTCTCCGTGTCCCTGCCTGTCCCCACATGCTCTGTCACCTGTATCCCACGTCCCTGCATGTTTTCTGTCCCTGCCACGTCCCTGTCCTTCACCACTGTCCCCATCTCTGTCCCCCATGTCCCCGTGTCCCTGTCCCCCTCTTCCACATGTTCCTGTGTCCCCATGTCCCCTCCTGTGCCATATCCCTTGTCCCCCATGTCCCCTCCATGCCTGGTGTCACCTGTGTCCCCATGCCCTAGCCATGTCCCTTGTCCCCCCCGTGTCTCCTGCTGTGCCATGTCCCCTGTCCCCCTGTCCCTGTGACGCTGTCCCTTGTCCCCCATATCCCTGTCCTGTGCTATGTCCCATGTCCCTTATATGTTGTGCTCTGCCGTGTCCCCCAGCCATGTCCTCTTGTCCCCCATGTCCCCATCCTGTGCTATGTCCGTTGTCCCCCCGTCCCCGTTGTCCCCGTTTCCCTGACGCTGTCCTGTCCCTGTGACCCTGTCCCTGTCCCCTGACGCTGTCCCTGTCCCCCGATGCTGTCCCTGTCCCCCATGTCCCTTCTGTCTGCCCCCCCCGGATGTGAGTAACTGCCCGGGGGGGGCCCGGCCCTGCGTGGGCCGGGGGAGGGACCCCAAACCCCCAAAGTGTCCCCAGCTGTCCCCAGCACGGGCAGCCGGGGGCTCTCCCCAGTGCCCCGATCAGACCTGGCACTGCCCCGAGGGGACTGTCCCTCTGTGTCCCCCTGTGTCCCACCTGCATCCCCTGTGTCCCCTGTGTCCCCAATACCCTGCCCCTCACTTCCCCCCTGTTCCCCGTGTCCCCACTCAAGTCCCCTGTCCCTCACCCTGTGTGTCCCTGACCCCACCCAGTCCTGTCCCCATGTCCCCCCGTGTCCTTGTCCCTCTCCGTGTCCCTGCCTGTCCCCACATGCTCTGTCACCTGTATCCCACGTCCCTGCATGTTTTCTGTCCCTGCCACGTCCCTGTCCTTCACCACTGTCCCCATCTCTGTCCCCCATGTCCCCGTGTCCCTGTCCCCCTCTTCCACATGTTCCTGTGTCCCCATGTCCCCTCCTGTGCCATATCCCTTGTCCCCCATGTCCCCTCCATGCCTGGTGTCACCTGTGTCCCCATGCCCTAGCCATGTCCCCTGTCCCCCCCGTGTCTCCTGCTGTGCCATGTCCCCTGTCCCCCTGTCCCTGTGACGCTGTCCCTTGTCCCCCATATCCCTGTCCTGTGCTATGTCCCATGTCCCTTATATGTTGTGCTCTGCCGTGTCCCCCAGCCATGTCCTCTTGTCCCCCATGTCCCCATCCTGTGCTATGTCCGTTGTCCCCCCGTCCCCGTTGTCCCCGTTTCCCTGACGCTGTCCTGTCCCTGTGACCCTGTCCCTGTCCCCTGACGCTGTCCCTGTCCCCCGATGCTGTCCCTGTCCCCCATGTCCCTTCTGTCCCCCCGTCCCTGTGATGCTGTCCCTGTCCCCCTTGTCCCTGTCCTGTGATGCTGTCCCTGTCCTCTCTGTCCCCCATGTCCTCTCTGTCCCCCCGTGCCCGTGTCCCTGTCCCTGTCCCCGTTGTCTCTGTCCCCCTCGTGACGCTGTCCCGTGTCCCCAGGGAGGGCGAGGCGTGGCGGGGGTCGCGGCGGGTGCTGGCCCGGGGGCTGCTGCGCCCGGGGGCCGCCGAGGCCTTCGCGGCGCCGCTGGGGAACCTCGAAAAGGGGAGGGGGAACTCCAAAAGGGGATGGGGAACCCCAAAAGTAATGGGGAAAACCTAAAAGGGATGTGGAACCCTGAAAGTGGATGGGGCACCCCAAAGGGCTGGGACCCCCACAGGGACCCCCCATAGCACCCCATGGGCACCCCAGGTCTCCTTCCACCCCCGGGGTCTCCAATCCCCCACCAGGGCTCCCCGTGTCCCACAGGTGTCCAGGGCACCTTCTGTCCCCAGTGTCCCCCTGTCCCCAGTGTCCCCATGTCCCTCTGTCCCAATGTCCCAGTGTCCCCATGTCCCCCTGTCCCAATGTCCCCCTGTCCCCAGTGTCCTCATGTCCCAATGTCCCCCTGTCCCCGGTGTCCCCATGTCCCTCTGTCCCAATGTCCCCCTGTCCCCAGTGTCCTCATGTCCCAATGTCCCCCTGTCCCCGGTGTCCCCATGTCCCTCTGTCCCAATGTCCCCCTGTCCCCAGTGTCCCCGTATCTCCATTGTCCTCATGTCCCCATGTCCCAGTGTCCCCATGTGCCCATGGTCCCCATGTCCCCATCCCCTGTGTCTCTGGGTGTCCAGTGTCCCAATGTCCCCATGTCCCGGTGTCCCCATGTCCCCAATGTCCCCGGTGTCCCCAGTGTCCCATGTCCCCATGTCCCATTATCCCCAGTGTCCCCATGTCCCGGTGTCCCCATGTCCCCTGTCCCACAGCCATCTCCTGGGTGCTGTTCTCCTCCCGCCTGGGCTGCCTGGGGGACGTTGGGGACACCGGGGACACCGAGGCCGTGCTCCGGAGCGTGGGGGCGGTGCTGGCGCTGACGCTGGTGACAATGGCGCTGCCACGTCCCCTCCTGCGCCTCGTCCCCGCGCCCTGGGACGCCTTCTGCCACGCCTGGGACCAGCTCTTCGCCTTCGGTGAGGGACACGGGGACACGGGGACACCGTGGTGACATCCCATGGGGACATCCCACAGGGACATGGGGACACCATGGTGACCTCCCATGGGGACACCATAGGGACATCCCACAGGGACAGGGGGGACATGGGGACACCGTGGTGACCTCCCATGGGGACACCATGGGGACATCCCACAGGGACACCAGGACATTGTATGGGGACACTGGGACATCCCACAGGGATTTGGGGATGTCCCACAGCCATGGGGACATGGGGACACTCCTGCTCACCTTCAGCCAAGGGGACACAGGGACACGGGGCCATCCCAGGGGACATGGGGCCATCCCATGGGGACACCAGGACATTGTATGGGGACACTGGGACATCCCACAGGGATTTGGGGATGTCCCACAGCCATGGGGACATGGGGACACTCCTGCTCACCTTCAGCCAAGGGGACACAGGGACACGGGGCCATCCCAGGGCCGTGGTGAGGGGACAGAGGGGACATGGGGACATCCAAGGGACATCGAGACACCCTGTGGGGTCACCGGGATGTGCCATGACCATGGTGACACTGACGGGGACTCGGTGACAATGCACGGCCACGGTGGCACTGATGGCTGTCGTTGTCCCCAGCCAAGGGACACGTGGACCGGCGCGTGGCCGAGGTGGCAGCGCGGGGCCCGCTGGCCGAGGGGGACACGTGTGTCACCGACCTGCTGGCCCGGGAGCGCGTCCCTGTCGCCAGCATCTACGGGAACGTCACCGAGCTGCTGCTGGCCGGGGTGGACACGGTGAGGGGGTGACACCGGCGTGTCCCTGCCGCCACCGCGGGCCCCGCTGATGTCACCGTGTGTCCCCAGGTGGCCAGCACGCTGGCCTGGAGCCTGTACGAGCTGGCACGGAACCCGGGGGCACAGGCGGCCCTGCACCGCCAGCTGGTGGCTGCCACCGGCGGGGTCACCAGCGGTGACAGTGCCACCGCCGACGGTGCCACCGCCGCTGCCACCGCCGCCGCGCTGGGACGGCTGCCACTGCTGCGGGCTGTGGTGAAGGAGACCCTGAGGTGACGGGGACAGGGGGACAATGGGGATGGGGACAGGGGGAGAGGGGTTGGGAGAGGGGACAGGAGCACAGAGGGACACAGGGGACACAGAAATGGGGACACGGGAACGTGGGGACATGGGGACACAGGGATGGGGACACAAATGGGGACACAGGGACATGGGGGTGGGGACAGGGAGAGAGGGATTGGGAGATGGGGACAGGAACCCTGAGGGACACAGGGATGGGGACACGGGGACATGGGGATGGGGACATGGATGGGAACAGGACAGGGATGTGGATAAAGATGGGGACGGGGACAGGGATGGGACAGGATGGGTTTAGGGACAAAATGGGGACAAGGATGAGGACAAGGACGAGGATGAGGATGGAGATGAAAACCAGGACAGGACGGGGATAAGGGTGGGACAAGGAGGGGATGAAGATGAGGATGAAGGTGGGGACAGGAGGTCAGGGATGGGGACAGGAACAGGAGGTGACACCGCTGTCCCCCCTGCAGGCTGTACCCCGTCATCCCGGCCAACGCCCGCGTCATCCCTGAGTGTGACATCCGCGTTGGTGACTACCTGGTGCCACGGCAGGTGAGCGGGGGGGACAGCCTGCACCCCAGGGCTCCTGGTGTCCCCAGGGTGTCCCCAGGGTGTCCCCGCTGACCCCGTGTCCCTGCAGACCCTCATCACCCTGTGCCATTACGCCACGTCCCGCGACAGCCGCTTCTTCCCGGCGCCCGACGCCTTCCGCCCGGAGCGCTGGCTGCGCCACAGGGACAGCGGGGACACCGCTGGGGACAGCGAGGACACCGCTGCTGGGGACACTGAGGACACCCCTGGGGACACCCCTGGCCCCAAGCACCCCTTTGCCTCTCTGCCCTTCGGCCTCGGCCCGCGCAGCTGCGTCGGGCGCCGCCTGGCCGAGCTGCAGCTGCACATGGCGCTGGCACAGGTGGGTGTCCGTGTCCCCGCGGTGTCCCTGCGGTGTCCCCGCGGTGTCGCTCAGCCGTCCCTGCTCCCACAGATCCTGCTGCGCTTCGAGGTGCGGCCGGAGCCCGGCGGGGGCCGCGTGCGCCCCATGACCCGCACCCTGCTGGCCCCCGGCGCCCCCATCAGCCTGCGCTTCCTGGAGCGGTGACAGCGGGGACACGGGGACACCAGAGATTCCAGAGACATGGGGACACCGGGGACACCAGAGGTGCTGGAGTTACACAGGGACACCAGCGACAGCAGAGACTCTGGAGACAAGGAGACACTGGGGACACCAGGAACATCAGGGACACTGGGGACACTCAGGACACTGGGGACACCAGGAACATCAGGGACACTGGGGACACTCAGGACACTGGGGACACCAGAGACTCTGGAGATACAAGGGGACACCAGGGACATTGAGGACATCAGAGTCTCTGAAGACATGGAGACATCAGGGACACCACGGACACCAGAGATGCTGGGGAGACAAGGGGACACTGGTGACACTGGGGACAGTGCAGAGACCTTGACCCCAGTGGTGACTTCACCACCAGGAAGGGCACTGAGCCCAGAGGTGGCCTTGACACCGCAGTGTCCCCAGTGTCATCGGGGCCCTGGACCTCGTGGTGGCCCTGACCCTGTGGGTGACTCCAGCACTGTGGTGACCCCGGCCCAGAGGTGGCCCTGACCCCTCGGTGACATTGGCCGTGGTGGCAGGAGCCCCCTCCCCATGGCGCTCCTGGCTCCAGCAGTGTCACACGCCCTGTGCTGGCCTTGTCCCCAGGGTGTCCCCAACCCCGTGGGAACCTCAGCCTCGGTGGTGGCCGTGACGCCCTGGTGGTGGCCCTGTCCCCACAGTGTCCCCAACCCCGTGGGAACCTCAGCCTCGGTGGTGGCCGTGACACCCTGTGCTGGCCCTGTCCCCAGGGTGTCCCCAACCCCGTGGGAACCTCAGCCTCGGTGGTGGCCGTGACACCCTGGGGGTGGCCTTGTCCCCACGGTGTCCCCCAGGGGGGTTGGGGTTTATTTATTGGCCAATAAAGCGATTTTGGGATCTCCCCTCCCCCACGCCGTGATCAGCCCCTCCCCCCGTGACCCCCCCGGGTGGGGGTGGGGGGGACACGCCCCGACCTGCCCAGGTGTGCCCGGGGGTGACGTGGCCCCGCTGGGGGGGGGGCAGGGGGGGCATTGCCCCCTCCTCAAGGCTGGGGGTGCCCTGAGAGGGGGAGGGGCTCAGAGGGACCCCCGGACACCTCAGGGTGCCCGTGGGGGGGATGGGTGACCCCCCCGTGGGGTTTAACCCGGTCGGTGCCACCCTCGGTGGGGGGGGAATGTCGCAGGTGGGGGGGGCGCTGACGTCAGCGCAGGGGACTCTGGACCCTCGTGGGGACCCTGAGGCAGCCGAGCGTGGTGACCCCCCTGCCCTGCCCGCCCCTCCCCCTGCCCGGGCACCCCTCCCCCAGGTGAGCAGGGGAGGGCGAGGGGGGTCCCAGGGGCAGGAGATGGGCACGGGGCTCACCTGGGCAGTGCTGAGCTCACCTGGGCACCTCGAGCTCACCTGGGCAGCAGTGAGATCACCTGGGCAGTGCCGAGCTCACCTGGGCACCCTGAGCTCACCTGGGCAGTGCCGAGCTCACCTGGGCACCCTGAGCTCACCGGGGCACCCCCGAAGCCGGCGGGGCGCTGAGCCCAGCCTGGCCGGTGCCACCTGCGCCAGGTGGGGGTGGCAGAGGGACCCTGGGGTGGGGACAGTCACCCTGGGCTGCGAACAGGCGGGGATGGGCCCAGGTAAGGGCAGGGATGCCCAGGTGAGTGTGGGAGTGCCCAGGTGAGCTCGGCGTGCCCAGGTGAGCTCAGGGTGCCCAGGTGAGTGCGGGAGTGCCCAGGTGAGCTCGGGGTGCCCAGGTGAGCTCAGGGTGCCGAGGTGAGTGTGGGAGTGCCCAGGTGAGCTCGGGGTGCCCAGGTGGGGGCTGTGCCCACCCTCGACCCGTCCCGGAGCCCCCGGGAATCGCGGTGGGGGGGACCCGGGACCACCTCAGGTGGAACCTTCTGGAACCGGGGTGGGCCTGGGGGTGTCGGGACACCTGAGCGGGGGGGAGGGGAGGCCGGCAGGTGAGGGGGGGTCCTGGGGCACACTGGGATGCCCCGGGGGAGGCTGTGGGGGGCACTGGGATGCCCAGAGATGGGGGGCGCTGCTGGAGCTGGGGGAGTCTTGGGGGGTCTCTCCCGCGGGGTGCACACTGGGATGCCCGGAGCTGGGGGGGCACTGGAGCTGGGGGGTGCCAGGCTCCCCCCGCGGGGTCCGGGGTGCCCCCAACACCTGCGGGAGGCAGCTCTGCTGGGGCACCTCGGGCACCCCAACATCGGCCGGTGGCAGCGGGGTGCCCTGGGGCACCTGGGACGGGGTGCCAGGGGTGGGATGGGGTCACCGGGGTGGGGGGATGGGGGTCCTGGAACAGTTTTGGGGTCGCAGAGCAATTTTGGGGTCTCAGAGCAGTTTTGGGGTCCCAGGGCAGAGACAGGGTGCCAGGGGGGGATGGGGGTCCTGGAACAGTTTTGGGGTCGCAGAGCAATTTTGGGGTCTCAGAGCAGTTTTGGGGTCCCAGGGCAGAGACAGGGTGCCAGGGGGGGATGGGGGTCCTGGAACAGTTTTGGGGTCGCAGAGCAGGGATGGGGGCACCAGGGGAGGGGACACAGGTGGGTACACATAGGCTGGCACTGGGACACTCCGGGGGACACTCGGGGGGCACACGGGCTGGCACTGGGACACTCGGGGGGCACAGGGACGCTCTGTGTGAGTGTGGCCCTCGGGGGCACCTGGGGGGCACAGGATGGCACCTCCCCATCGCCCCCCGAGCCCTGCGCCCCGCTGGGGAGGGGTCACAGCAGTGCCACCCCCGTGTCCCTGTCCCCTGTCCCTGGCACTGGTGGCCTCCATCCCGACAAGGGCAAAGGTACCTGCGGGGGGGGGCGTGAGGGGTGACCCCCTCCAAAATCCCACCCCAGACTCTCCCACCTGTGCGGTGCAATTGTGGGGTGACCCCCCCCAAAAACCCCTCCGGGCCCCTCCCACTGGTGCTTGTGGGGGGCACTGAGGGGTGACCCCCCCCCAAACACCCCCAGGTCTGGATTTGGGGGGGACCCCACTTATTTGGGGAGGGCAGTTTTTGGGGTTCCCCATTTCACCGCCAATAAAGGGGGGGTCAGGGGGGCAGTGCCCCCCCCACTGCATGTCCTGTGTCACCGGGGGGGTCACTGCTCCCCGGGTCCCAGCCCTGCCGGGGGGGTCACCCCATGATTTTGGGGGGCGTGTCCTTGTCCCCAGTGCTTCATGCGGCTGCGGGGGGCAGCTGGTCAGCACTGGGGGGGCTCTGGGCCCCCCCCGGGCCCCCCCGCTATAGGAAGGCGCCGGGGTTGGCGCGGGGGTCGCGCTGGTTCCGGAAGCGCAGGGCGAGCCAGACCCCCAAAACCTGCAACAAACGGGGGGTGGGGGGGCTGCTGGACCCCCCCCGGGCCCTGAGACCCCCGCCCGCTCCCCCGGCCCCCCCCGTAGCCCCCCCCACTGCATGTCCTGTGTCACCGGGGGGGTCACTGCTCCCCGGGGGGGGCCCCCAGAATGAGCCCGAGCCGAGGTCAGGGTTGTGTGTTTATTGGGAGGGGACACGGTGACCCCCCCGTGGTGACAGCGGGGGGGTGTCCCCCTGCTCCCCCCCACTGGGTCTGGGGGGGCACACACTGGGGGGGTCACTGGTGCCAGTCATGGTGCAAACCAGTACAGACCAGTTGGGTGCTGGAATGGGGGGGCCCTGCTGGGTTTGGGGGGGTTGTGACC
>NW_024363383.1:888946-894505 GCF_014805655.1 Passer montanus | reverse complement strand
CCCCCCCCGGGCCCTGAGACCCCCGCCCGCTCCCCCGGCCCCCCCCGTACCTCGGTGAAGCTGAAGAACAGCCCCACCCCCCCCAGGATCTTGAGGGCCTGGTCCGAGTGCTGCAGCAGCTGGGGGGCACAGGGGGGGCACGGGGGGGCCCCCCCCGGGGGGAACTGGCACCTCTGGGGGCAAACAGCAGGGTCAGGGGGGTCCCCGACACCCCCCAGCCCCGGGGGTCCTCACACCCCACAGCGAGGGTGGGGGGGGCAGAGCAGGCCCCTCCTGGGGGGGCTCAGCACATTCAGGGGGTCCCCAAACTCCGCTTCCCCCCCACCCCCGGGGTGCCCCTCCAGCCCCCCGATACCGCAGGGGTGTCCCCAAATCCCCCTGAACCCTCCCGATACCCCCAGGGGGTTTTGGGGGTGGTCCCGGGGGGTTTTGGGGGGCCCGGGGTGGTCCCAGGGAGTTTTGGGGGTCCCGGGGGGTTTTAGGGGGCCCGGGGGGTTTTGGGGGTCCCAGGGGCTTTTGGGGGCCCGGGGGGGTCCCAGAAGGTTTTGAGGGATCCCAAAGGGTTTTGGGGGTGGTCCCAGGGGGTTTGGGGGGTCCCGGGGGGTTTTGGGGTCCCTGTACCCACCTGAGCCTCGCGGCCCAGGGCGAGGCAGGCGCAGGACACGCCCAGCTGGCACAGGAACACCAGGCCCAGGATCAGCACGTACTGGGGGGGTCAAGGGGGGCACACACACACAGAGACCCCCCCAAAATCCCCCCGGGACCCCCAAATCCCTCTGGGACCCCAAAATCCTCCCTGACACCCCCAGAGCCAGACCCCCTGCAGGTTTTGGGGGTCCCAGGCAGGGTTTGAACCCCCCTGAAGGGTCTGAAGGGGGCAGGAGCTGGGGGTGCCACAGGGGAGGGGGGTCCCCAATCCCCCCGGGGGACATTGTGGGGCATTTGGGGACACAGGGGAGGGGGGGCAGCTGGGGAGGGGGGCAGGGACACCCAGGGGGGTCCTGGGGACATCCAGGGGGTATTTGGGACATCCAGGAGTAGTTGGGGACAGGGCCAGGGGTGCCAGGGACATTGAGGGGGGTACTGGGGACACTGCCAGGAATACCAGGTACATGCAGAGGGGCTTGGGGACACTGCCAGGGGTGCCAGGGACATTGAGGGGGGGTGCTGGGGACACTGCCAGGGACATCAAGAAGGGCTTGGGGACATTGCCAGGGCTGCCAGGGACATCCAGGGGGTGTTGGGGACACTGCCAGGGGTGCCAGGGACACAGAGGTGGGGCACTGGGGACATCCAGGGGGCTTGTGGACACTGCCAGGGGTGTCAGGGACACCTAAGGGAGGTACTGGGGACATCCGGGGGTGCTGGGGACACTGCCAGGTGTGCCAGGGACATCCAGAGGGGCTTGGGGACACTGCCAGGGGTGCCAGGGACACCCAGGGGGTGCTGGGGACCGAGGGGGTCTTTGGGCCAAGGGGACAGAGCAGGGCAGGACCTGGTGCCCAGGTGGGCTGGGGTCTCACAGAGGGGCTGGGGGCTCACAGAGGGGCAGGGGTCTCACAGAGGGGTGGGGGTGCCGGGGGTCCCCAGAGGTCCCCCCCACAAAGGATACGAAGAAGAGCAGGACCTGGTGGTGCCGCAGGGCCCCGAGCAGCCCCAGCCCCGCGATCAGCAGGAGGAAGACTCCGACGGCGAAGGCTCCTCCGAGCAGGGGGGGGCTGGAGCCCCCGGCCAGGCCCCGCGCCCAGCCCGCCACGGCCACCAGCAGCACCCCCACCAGCTGGGCAGCGGGCAGGGCACGGGTCAGGGGGCACCGACACCCGGGGGGCTTGTGGACACTGCCAGGGGTGTCATGGACATCCAGAGGGGCTTGGGGACACTGCCAGGTGTGCCAGGGACACCCAGGGGGTGCTGGGGACCGAGGGGGTCTTTGGGCCAAGGGGACAGAGCAGGGCAGGACCTGGTGCCCAGGCGGGCTGGGGTCTCACAGAGGGGTGGGGGTGCCGGGGGTCCCCAGAGGTCCCCCCACAAAGGATACGAAGAAGAGCAGGACCTGGTGGTGCCGCAGGGCCCCGAGCAGCCCCAGCCCCGCGATCAGCAGGAGGAAGACTCCGACGGCGAAGGCTCCTCCGAGCAGGGGGGGGCTGGAGCCCCCGGCCAGGCCCCGCGCCCAGCCCGCCACGGCCACCAGCAGCACCCCCACCAGCTGGGCAGCGGGCAGGGCACGGGTCAGGGGGCACCGACACCCCGGGGGGACCCTGGGCCGGGACTGTGCCCCCCGGACCGGGACTGTGCCCCCCCAAACCGGGACTGTGCCGCTCGAACCGGGACAATGTGTGCCGCAAATCCCCTCACGGCCCTCCAGAGCTGAGGGGTCCCCACTCCCCTCAGAGCCCCCCAGACCTGAGGGGTCCCCACTCCCCTCTCGGGTCCCCACTCCCCTCTCAGCTCCCCACTCCCCTCACGGCCCCCTGAGGGTTCGGGAGGATCAAATTTTTGGGGGGGGGGTGAGTCCCCAAACCGCCCGTGGGGGTCCCAAAGGGGGAGAACTGGGGGTGCAGCCCCCCGGGGGGGTCGGGGTGGCCCCCCCGGGTGTGTCGAGGTGGCGTGGCGGCCTTGGCGCGTTATCGCGACAGCGATAGGGGCGGCTATAAGCGACAGCGGGCCCGGGGGGGCCGCGATGGCTCCGTGGCTGCTGTGGCTGCTGCTGGTCACCGGCACCGGCACCGGCACCGGGGGGGCTCCCCCTGGGGCCCGGGAGGTGCCGGAGCTCCCCCGGGCGGTACCGGAGCCTCGGGAGGTGTCGAAACCCCGGGAGTTACCGGAGCCCCGGGCGGTGCCGGAGCCTCGGGAGGTGCTGAAATCCCGGGAGTTACCGGAGCCCCGGGCGGTACCGGAGCCCCGGGTGGTACCGGAGCCTCGGGAGGTGCTGAAATCCCGGGAGTTACCGGAGCCCCGGGCGGTACCGGAGCCCCGGGAGGTTCCAGAGCCTCGGGAGGTACTGAAATCCCGGGAGTTACCGGAGCCCCGGGAGGTTCCAGAGCCCCTGGCGGTACCGGAGCCCCGGGAGGTACCGGAGCCCCAGGCGGTACCGGATCCCCCCCGGGCGGTACCGGAGCCCCTGGCGGTACCGGATCCCCCCCGGGCGGTACCCGAGCCCCGGGAGGTACCGGAGCCCCTGGCGGTACCGGATTCCCCCCAGGCGGTACCGGATCCCCCCCGGGCGGTACCGGAGCCCCGGGCCGTGTCGGACGCCGAGCTCCGGGAGCTCTCGGAGCAGCTGCTCGCCGCGGACTCGAACCGGGCCAAGCCGGGCCAGCTGGAACTGAACCTGCAGGGCTCGGGCAGCGACAGGTGGGGACAGGGGGACAGGGGGGACCTCTCCCCATCCCACCCGGCTCCGCCCTGTCCCTTGTCCCAAACCCCCCTGGCTCTGTCCTCACGCTCGATCCCAGCTGTCGCCACCCCTGCCCTCAGTCCCAATCCCAGTCCAAATCCCAATCCCCCAATCCCAATCCCCCCAAACCACTCAAATCCCCTAATCCCAGTCCCAATCCCACCCCAACCCCAATCCCAATCCTGCCCCAATCCCAACCCCAATTAATTCCCAATCCAATCCCAATCCCAATCCAAGCCCACTTCAGTATCAACCCTTAATCCAAATTCCCCTTAATCCCAACCCAATCCCTATCCCCCAATCCCCCAATCCCTCCCAATCTCACCCCAATCCCCCAATCCCAATCCCAATCCCACCCAATCCCAATCCCAATCCCAATCCCATCCCCCATCCCAATCCAAATCCCAATCCCACCCCAATCCCAACCCCGTTCCCATCTCATCCCAATCCCCCAATCCCCTAATCCCAACACCCCCAATCCCCCAATCCTCCAATCCCAATGCCAATTCCACCCCAATCCAAATCCCATCCCACCCCAGTCCCAATCCCAATCCCCCCCCATCCCAATCCCCCAATCCCCCAGTCCCACCCACCGCCCCGGTTCCCGTTGCCAGGCTGTTCGCGCGGGTGGCCCCGGAGCTGCTGGCCGTGCCCACCTTCTCGGGGCTCGTTGCCCTCCTGGACAACTACGAGCCGCGGCCGGGCCGTGCGGAGGCGCAGCCGCCGGCGGAGCTGCGGGAGCAGCGGCGCTTCCTGGAGGCCGCGCTGGCCACGCCGGTGCTGGCGCTGCTCGAGCGCTTCGTGCTGGCCAAGGGTGCGCCCGCGGTGTCCCCTCTGTCCCCGCGGTGTCCCCGCAGTGTCCTCTCTGTCCCCGCGGTGTCCCCATGGTGTCCCCATGATATCCCCATGGTGTTCCTCTGGTGTTCCCCGTCCCCACGGTGTCCCCGCAGTGTTCCTGCTGTCCCCACGGTGTCCTCTCAGTCCCCACGGTGTCCCCACGGTGTCCCCACTATGCCCCCAGTGTTCCCTCTATCCCCCCTGGTGTTCCCCCTGTCCCCCCGGTGTCCTCTCAGTCCCCACGGTGTCCCCATGGTGTCCTCATGATGTCCCTGCGGTGTTGCCCTGGTGTTCCCCCTGTCCCCACGGTGTCCCCATGGTGTCCCCATGATGTTCCCCCTGTCCCTGCAGTGTCCCTCCAGTGTTCTCCCTGTGCCCACGTTGTCCCCGCGGTGTCCCCCCATCCCCATGGTGTCCCAAAGTGTTCCACCTGTCCCTACAGTATCCCCATTGTGTCTCCAAGGTGTCTGCACAGTCTTCCCACAGTGTCTCCACAGTGTCCCCACAGTGTCCCCACGGTGTTCCCCCTGTCCCCACAGTGTCCCCACGGTGTTCCCCCTGTCCCCACAGTGTCCCCACGGTGTTCCCCGTGTCCTGTCCTACAGTGTCCCCATGGTGAACCCCCTGTCCTCACAGTGTCCCCCCAGTGTCCCTCGTGTCCCCCTGCCCTGTTCTTAGGGCTGAACCCCCCTGTTCACATTCCCTACCCTGTCCCCAGGGCTGTGTCCCATGTCCCCACGCTGTCCCCAGGGCTGTGCCCCATGGTGTTCCCACGCTGTCCCCCATGTCCCCACTCTGTCCCCATGTGTCCCCATGTGTCCCCATGGTGTCCCCACAATGTCCCCAGGGCTGTACCCCATGTCTCCATGGTGTTCCCACACTGTCCCCCATGTCCCCACGATGTCCCCCGTGTCCCCACGATGTCCCCCGTGCCCCCAGGGGTGTACCCCATGTCCCCATGTGTCCCCACGATGTCCCCACGATGTCCCCGTGTCCCCAGGGCTGTACCCCATGATGTTCCCACACTGTCCCCCATGTCCCCACGCTGTCCCCACGATGTCCCCGTGTCCCCAGGGCTGTACCCCTCGGCTGACGCCTTCCGTGCTGATCTCCACTCCATGTGGTTCGGGCTCTACTCGCGCTCCGGTGGCAAAGCTCTGGATTCCTGCGGCTTCGAGCACGTGTTCGTGGGTGAGGGGACACACAGGGACATGTGGGGACATGTGGGGACACGGGGGAGGGGGGGACACTGTGTGTGTGGGGGGAGCAGGGACAGGGATTGAACAGGGGGACACCAAGGGGATAGGGGGGGACACTGTGGGGGT
>NW_024363383.1:870231-888603 GCF_014805655.1 Passer montanus | reverse complement strand
TCCGATCTGAGTCTGGGGGAGGCACCGTCAGCTCCCGCGGCCCCCCCGGGACCCCCAGGACCACCCCCAGACCCCTCCCCAGCCCTGCTCCTACCCGTTCTTCCAGAGCTGCTTGAGGTGCTCCTGGATCAGCCCCAGGATCCCGTCCAGCCAGGCCCAGAAGGAGAAACCGGCGGGGCCGTCCTGAGGGAGGACATGGGGACATGGGGACATGGGGGGACATGGGGGGGACTGCAGTACCTGGGGCACACCTGGGACGGGCCCGTGAGTGGGGACAGGGGATACAGTGGGCGACATGGGGACATGGGGGGGGATTCCCTGGCTGAGGGACTTGGGCAGCACTAGGGGACATGGAGACACAGAGGACATGGGGGACACGGGGGACACGAGGACACGGGGGACATGGGGACACAGGGGGCACGAGGGACAGGTGACATGGAGGACATGGGGACATGGAGACACGGGGGGGATTCCCCGAGCAGGGGGTGGGGACACAGAGCGGGGCAGCTGCCCTTGGCTTCCCCCCCCTCCCCTGCAGTGTCCCCAGCCACGGTCCGTGTCCCCTGGGATGACCCCTGTCACTGTGCCCCCCGCAGTGCCCCTGAGATCCCCCCCCATTTCCCTGGAACCTCGAGGTCCCCGTGTCCCGCTGGCTGTCCCCTGTCCCATCCTCCGTCCTGCCCTGCAGCATCCCCGGTGTCCCCGAGGCCACACCCGGGGTCCCCCCAGGGCTGTACCCCGTGTCCGTGCCCGCGGGGTTCTGTGTCCCTGTCCCCCTGACCCGGGCACCCCCTGCCCACCCCGGTGCCCCCCGTGAGACCCCCCCGCAGCGATCTGGGCTCCTGGCCGCGCCGGGATGGGCACCCACGGCACTGTCTGTGTCTGTCCGTCTGTCTGTCCGTGCCCCGGCAGTGGACAGCCTTCCCGGACGTGCTGTCGCTGCGGTTCCGCTGGGACGGGCACCTCAAATCGCGGGGGTCGCTCCTGGTGGGCTCCAGCCCCGAGTTCGACCTGGCGCTGTTCACGCTCTGCTTCCTGGCACGGCCCGACAGCCAGTGAGTGCGGGCACCGCGGGCAGGGCGCTGCCACCCACGGGCTGCCCTGGCGGCCCCCCGGGGGTCGTGGGGGCCACCCGGGGGTCCCCGACCCGCGGTCACCCTCGCTGTCCCTGCAGGTGCCACGTCAGCCTGGGGGGCGAAGCCGCCACCATCCAGACCTACACATGGGACAAGCAGCGCCTCGTGGCCTCCGCGTACCCCCTGACCCCCCAGTGACCCCCCCGGGACCCCCTGACCCCTCAGGAACCCCCCAGGACCCCCCGACACCTCAATAAACCCGCCAGGACCCCCATTCCTGCCTCTGCCTGGGACGGTGCCGGGGGTGGGGACACTGGGGACCCCCAAAGAGTGCTGGGACCCCCCAGTGCGTGTTGGGACCCCACAATGACCACTGGGACCCCACGGTGACCGCTGGGACCCCCCAGTGGATTTTGGGACCCCCCAGTGATTGCTGTCACCCCACGGTGACCACCGTCACCCTCCGCAGGTGGTGTGCAGGAGGTGGCACTGGGACCCCCCCCAGGGCCTGGGACCCCCTGTGGGGGATGGGCAGGGGTCCATGGCTGGGGGAGGACACAGGGACACCCCCAGGGCCCCTGCCCTGCCTGGGGGGACACGGGGACACTGAGGGGACACGTGGGGTGGGCTGTGTGTGTATGGGATGGCACACGTGTCCTTAGCGTGTCCGTGTGTCACTGCACATGTCCGTGTGTCACTGCACATGGCCCCAGCATGTCCATGTGTCACCACACATGTCCATGTGTCACTGCACATGTCCCCAGCATGTCCCTGTCACTCCACACATTACTGGCATGTCCACATGGCTGCACATGTCCTTAGCATGTCCGTGTGTCACTGCACGTCCCCAGCCTGCCCGTGTGCCCATACATGTCCCCAGCGTGTCACTGCTGTGTCCGTGTCACCTCACACATGTCCCCAGCATGCCCGTGTGTCCCCAGCATGTCACTGCTGTGTCCGTGTCACCTCACACGTGTCCCCAGCGTGTCCGCGTGTCTGCACAAGCGCCCCGTGGGTGTCCTGAGCCCCCCAGGGTGTCCCCAGCACCCGCCGTGTCCCCGGGGCGTCCCCCACGGCGCCCACCCGTGCGTGTGTCCCCCCGTGTCCCCCGTGCCACGTCGCTGGCGTGCCGGGCTGGCGCGTCGGGCGTGCCGGGCCGTGCCCGTGCCCCGGCGTGTCCTGGCGTGTCCTGGCGTGTCCTGGCGTGTCCCGGCGTGTCGCGGCGTGTCGCGGCGCGCAGCCCCGCGCGGGCCGTGACGTGTCCCCGCGGGTGAGGCCGCGGCTCGGGCAGGAAGCGAGCGCGGCGGAACAGCCGGGCCCGAGCGGGGTCCCGGGGGCGCCATGGGGGCCCCCCGCGAGCGGCGCCAGGTGCTGGCCGCCATCCGCGCCGAGGTGGCCCGGCACGAGGGGGCCAAGGGCCACCTGAACCGCCTGGTGCGGCTGGTGGAGACCGTGCCGGAGCCGCAGCTGCGCCGCAGCCTGAGCAGCGCCCTGCGGGCCCTCCGAGGTACGGGGACAGCGGGGACAGCGGGACGGCTGGGGACAGCGGGGGGACAGCTGGGGACAGCGGGGACAGCGGGGGGACACTGAGGGACACGGGGGGCGCGGGCAGGGGGACAGCAGCATGGACAGAGCGTGGACAGAGGGTGGACAGGGGATGGACAGGATGGATGGATCCTGCAGGTGGAGGATACGTGGATGGGTGGAGAGATGAGGTGTGGGCAGATAGGTGGAGGAACAAGGGGATGGATGGAGGGATGGACAGACAGACAGGGAGCCGGCTGGAGGCATGGATGGACAGGAGAGCAGGTGGAAAGGATGGATGGATGATGGATGGATGGATGGATGGATGGATGGATGGATGGAAAGGTGGAAGGACAGACAGACGGACAGGGAGCTGGCTGGAGGCATGGATGGACAGGCGGATGGAAGGGATGGAGGGGTGGGTGGACAATGAATGAGTGAACCGGTGGATGGACAAACAGGTGGATGCAGATACACAGGCAGAGGGATGGACAGATGGACAGGTGGATGGATGATGGATGGACAGATGGAAGGGATGGACGGATGGATGGATGGATGGATGGATGGATGGATGGATGGATGGATGATGGATGGACAGATAGACAGACAGATGGACAGATGTGACACTGGTGTCCCCCCAGCCCCACACTGGTGCTGTCCTCGGCTGGTCCTGTCCCCGCTCAGGGTGTCCCTGCCCCCCGGTGCCGCAGTGGGGGTCTGGCAGTGCCAGCCCCCCGGGGGGACCCCCCGAGGGGGGCGGGGGGTGCAGGCCCCGCTGGGGCTGGGGGCCCCCCGTTTCCGTGCCGGGGCCCCGGGGCGGTTTCCGCCCGCGCTGTGGGAACGGGGCCACTTCCTCCCTGCGTCTGCGGGGGGGGGCCGGGGGCTGTGAGGGTTTGGGGTCTCCTCCCCCCGATTCCCCCGACCCACGCGGTGACGTCACTTGGGGAGGGGCTCCGTCGCCGCCCCCCGCCCGTACCGAGCCCCCACATCGTCGTGCGCCCCCCCCGCTCTGACATATCCCGCGCGGTTGCCATGGCAATGGGAAGCCGGGGGATGCCGCGTTGCCAGGCGCCCGCTGTGGTACCCACGGAGCTCGGGAGGGGGTGTTGTGGTGGCAGGGTCGGACCCGCCGTGCCCCGTGCCGCCCCCCCCCACAGAGTGGGACATCTGAGCGAGGGGGAGGCGTGGCCCGTGCTTGGGGACAGCCGGGGGACACCGGAAGGGACAGGGGGGCACTGGAGGGGGCAGCACTGTCCCCACGGGGTGCTGGGGGCAGATCCCGCACCAGGACAGAGCCAGCTCCAGGGTCACAGCCCTGGGGTGGCAGCAGGGACAGCTCTGGGGGTGGCCCCCCAGCCCGGAGCGGTGCCAGGCCCGGGGGACCCCGCGCGTGGGGGGCACACAGGGCCCCGCAGGGCCCCGCAGGGCCGGGACCCCCGCCCGACCTCCGGCGGGCACAGGGGGCCGAGGGTCCCACCGTGCCCCGAGCCCCGTGTGCCCCCAGGCCGGGGGGGTCACGCTGCCGTGGGGGACCCCAGTGGCCGTGATACCTGGCCCGGGTCCACGAGGGTGACACGGGAGTGACGAGGGTGACACGGGGGGTCCACGGCTGCTCCCAGCGCCGTCCCCGCCGTTGCCGTGGTAACGGGATGCGCAGGGATGCTGCGCCGCTGCTAAAAATGCCAGAAAAGGGGTGGATGAGCCTGCCCCGAGCCCCGCGAAGCCCCCCGAAAATCCCCAAAGCAGCCCCCACGCCCCCTCCTCACCACGGGCCCCCTCCCCAGCCAGCGCTGCTGTCCCGGGAAGGGGAGGGAGGGGATTTGGGGGTGCGGGGGGCAGCGGGAGGGATGGATGGATGGATGGATGGATGGATGGATGGATGGATGGATGGATGGATGGATGGATGGATGGATGGATGGATGGATGGATGGATGGATGGATGGATGGATGGATGGATGGATGGATGGATGGATGGATGGATGGATGGATGGATGGATGGATGGATGGATGGATGGATGGATGGATGGATGGATGGATGGATGGATGGATGGATGGATGGATGGATGGATGGATGGATGGACGGACGGACCGGAGGCGGCGGGGGCTATCGGGGTGCGGGGGTACCGGCAGCCCAGCAGGTGCCGGAGCCGGAGCCGGGGGCCGGGGGGGCGCCCCGGGGGGGCCCTGCCCGCACCCATGAGCAGGACCACCGGCCTCCAGCGCAGGACCACCTACCTCATCTCGCTCACGCTGGTCAAGCTCGAGTCGGTGGGCGCCGCGGGGGAGGCAAACCCGACCCCCGCGGGGCCAAGGGCACCTTGGAGGGGCCGGGGGAGCGGGGTCTGGCCGCCCTGGACATCCCCCAGCCCGCCGCGACCCCCCGCCGCCCGCTGCTCAGCCAGGCCACCTGGGGGGGCCCCGAGGGCCCCCCAGAGGGAAGCCGGGCCCCCCCGCCGCCCCTGGACCCCCCCACAGCCTCCCCGCACCCCTCGGCCGGCGCCCGCCGCCTCCGCCTGGCCGGCCCCAAGCCCCCCAAAGCGGGGGGCGGCGGCGGGGGGAGCCGCGGGACCCCCGAGCCCCGGGCGGGCAAAGCCCCCGGCAAAGCGGCCGGCAGCCGCCTCTCGTGGCCCGAGGGAGAGGGCAAGGGGCGCCCCAAGGCGGGGGGCAAGAGCGAGGGGCCCCCCCGGGCCCGGCTGTCCCCCAGCAAGGGCAAGAGCAAGACCCTGGACTACAGCGACCTGCAGCCGGGGGGTCTGGTGCCCGCCCCCGCCCCCGAGACCGGCCTCAAGCGGGGACGCGAGGGGGGTCGCGCCTCCACCCGCGACCGAAAGATGCTCAAGTTCATCAGCGGCATCTTCACCAAGAGCCCCGCGGCGACCCCCACCCACCCGGGGGGCTGTGGTGTTCAGGGGGGCTGTGGGGTTCAGGGGGGCTGTGGTGTTCAGGACTCTGTCGATTCAGGTGTCTGTGACCCCCGGGCCGTGTTTGTGCCCTGGGGCCGTGTGAGGTCCCCGATTTGGCGGGGCGCGGTGCTGGCCATGGGGGGGGTCCCCATGGTGGGGATCCTGTGCCTCAGTTTCCCCACTGGGGGAACTCCACGGGGGTCAGGGGCCACCCCCCCCCCCTTCCGTCGTTCTGTCCCGCCATCCGTCCGTCTGTCCTCGCCTCCATCCGTGCGTCACACCCGTGCATCCTGTCCCCCATCTGTCCGGCCCCCCCGTGTCCTTCTGTCCCCCCCGGCGTCCCCCTGTCTGCCTGCACGCACCTTGGCACCGCGGGGTGCGTGGGCAGCACCTGCAGGGCCGGGGGTGGCAGCTCGGTGACAATGTGAGGGGTGACAGGCAGCGGCGTTAACCCTTTCCCGGCTGGCACGCGTGGCACGGCCCCGGCTCCGTGCTGGTGGCGGAAACTGAGGCACAGAAAGGGGGGCACCCTCTGGCTGTGCCCGGCCTCAGGTTCCCCCTTTGCGGTGCCACCGCTGCCCAGAGGGGCTGGGGATGCCAGGTAGGAGATGTGGGGGGCACAGGGCACGTCCTTGTGGCACGCCAGGTGCTTGTGCCACGCCGCGTCCCAGTGCCACACGTGCTGTGCTCTGGTGCCACCGCAGCCTTGTGCCCATCGTGTGCCATGCTGTGTCCTCATGCCATGTCCTGTCCTCGTGCCACACTGTGTCCCAGGGCCATGCCTCATTCTCCTTGTGCCATGCCTCATCCTTGTGCCACACCATGTCCCAGTGCCACGCTGTGTCCTCCTTGTGCCATGTCCTGTCCTCGTGCCACATCCTGTCCATGTGCCACACCATGTCTCTGTGCCATGCTACGTTCTCATGCCATGTCCTGCCCTTGCCATGTCCTGTCCTCATGCCACACCATGTCCCAGTGTCACGTTGTGTCCTCATGCCATGTCCTGTCCTTGTGCCACACCGTGTCCCTGTGCCATACTGTGTCCTCATGCCATGCTTCATCCTTGTGCCACACCATGTCCCAGTGCCATGTCCTGTCCTTGTGCCACACCATGTCCCAGTGCCACACTGCCACGCCGTGTCCTGGCGTCCATCGTGTCCCTGTGCCACACCTTGTGCTCACCCCACGCTGCATCCTCAGGCCTGGGGCTGTCGTGCACCGCTGGCATCGTGTCCTCGTGCCCATCGTGTGCTGGAGTCCGTGGTGTCCTTGTGCCACCCCACATCCTCCTGCCGTGCTGTGCCCTGGTGCCCGTCGTGTCCTCATGCCACATCCCTGTGCTACGCCGTGTCCCGGCCTGGTGGCTCCCACTGCGTCCCCATGCCACACCACGTCCTGGTGCCACTCTGTGCCCTCACGGCTGTCACCTCCTGGGATCCGTTGTGTCCTCACGCCCACACCACGTCCTCGTGCCACCCGGTGTCCTGGTGCCCGTCATGGTCCCCATCGTGTCCCTGTGCCACGCCGTGCTGTCCATCCCCGTGCCCACCGTGTCCCCGTGCCCTCTGCGTCCTCGTGCCTTGGCACACGACGCCTCGTGCTGCCGCGTCCCCGTCCCTGCCACGTGGCATCTCCACGTCCTGCCGCCCCCGCGGGCCCGGCGCCGTTGCTGGGTGACAGCTGGTGGCCGCCCACGCAGGAAGCGGCTGCTGCGCCGCGGGGTGGGGCGGGGGCCCCCCGGGACTGGGGCTCCTGGGGGTGCCAGCGCCTGCTGGGGGTTGCCCGGGGGTCCCTGGGCTCTGTCTCACCCTTCTCCCTCCGCAGAGGCCTTGGTGAACAGCCAGGAGTGGACGCTGGGCCGCTCTATCCCCGAGATCCGCCTGGTGGGTGACGTGTCCCCATGTCCCCGTGTCCCCATGTCCCTGTGTCCCCATATCTCCATCTCCCAATGTCCCTGTGTCCCCATGTCCCCATGTCCCTGTGTCCCCATATCTCCATCTCCCAATGTCCCTGTGTCCCCATGTCCCCATGTCCCTGTGTCCCCATATCTCCATCTCCCAATGTCCCTGTGTCCCCATGTCCCCATGTCCCTGTGTCCCCATATCTCCATCTCCCAATGTCCCTGTGTCCCCATGTCCCCATGTCCCTGTGTCCCCATATCTCCATCTCCCAATGTCCCTGTGTCCCCATGTCCCCATGTCCCTGTGTCCCCATATCTCCATCTCCCAATGTCCCTGTGTCCCCATGTCCCCATGTCCCTGTGTCCCCATATCTCCATCTCCCAATGTCCCTGTGTCCCCATGTCCCCATGTCCCTGTGTCCCCATATCTCCATCTCCCAATGTCCCTGTGTCCCCATGTCCCCATGTCCCTGTGTCCCCATATCTCCATCTCCCAATGTCCCTGTGTCCCCATGTCCCCATGTCCCTGTGTCCCCATATCTCCATCTCCCAATGTCCCTGTGTCCCCATGTCCCCATGTCCCTGTGTCCCCATGTCCCCATGTCCCCTGAGGACCGTGTCCCCAGCCATCCTGACACCCCCTCTGCCCACCCAGGGGGTCCTGGGCAGCAGCAAGAGCGGGAAGTCGGCGCTCGTCCATCGGTTCCTCACTGGCTCCTATGTGGGCTTGGAGCCCACCGAGAGTGAGTGGCCATGGGGGGGACGTGGGCATGGGATGGGCATGACCACGGGATGGACGTGATCATGGGCATGGGATGGGCACGGGATGGACATGACCATGGGATGGACATTACCATGGGCATGGGTTGGATGTGACCATGGGCATGGGATGGACACAGCCATGGGCATGAGATGGGCATGACCATGGGATGGGCATGACCATGGGCATGGGATGGATGTGATCATGGGCATGGGATGGGCATGACCATGGGATGGGCATGACCATGGGCATGGGATGGATGTGACCATGGGATGGACACGACCATGGGCACAGGATGGACATGGCCATGGGATGGACATTACCATGGACATGGGATGGAGGTGACCATGGGATGGATGTGATGATGGGCATGGGATGGACATGACCGTGGGCATGGGATGGATGTGACCATGGTATGGACACGACCATGGTTGGGGCATGGACATGACCGTGGGCATGGGATGGGTGGGACTGTAGGATGGACACGATCATGGGCATGGGATGGGCACAACCATGGACAAATCAGGGGCATGGGTTCAGTGATGGAGTGTCCATGGGGATGGGGATGGAGATGGAGGAGGGGACATATCCATGGAGCTGGGCATGGGATGGACATGTGGTGGGGCTGGGCATGACCAGGGGATGACACAGTCATGGAATGGGCAAGGTCATGATGCTGGGCATGGACAGGTGTGGAGATGGTGAAGGGGATGGACGTGGCCACAGAATGGGCAAGGTCATGGTGCTGGTCATGGCTGTGGGCCTTTTGGGGTCAGGGCTGCTCACCCATGGTGCTGGTCATGGCTGTGGGCCTTTTGGGGTCAGGGCTGCTCACCCATGGTGCTGGTCATGCCCATGGGAGGTTCCATCCACATGGGTGGAGGACACCTGCAGGGTCCCCCCTTCCCCTCCCCTCCCCGCTGCAGGTGGCCAGTTCAAGCGTGAGGTGACAGTGGATGGCCAGAGCCACCTCCTGCTCATCCGGGAGGAGGCGGGCGCCCCGGATGCACAGGTACGAGGGGACCGGGGCCCGGGGGGGCCACGCTGGCCGGAGCCGAGCCCTGACCCCGCCCGTGGCCCCCCAGTTTGCCAGCTGGGCGGACGCCGTCATCTTCGTCTTCAGCCTGGAGAGCGAGAGCAGCTTCGAGGAGGTGGCGCAGCTGCACGCGCTGCTCTGCGACCTCCGCGGCACCAGCGACGTGGCCCTGGCGCTGGTGGGCACGCAGGGTGAGCCAGGGGGCACGGGGGATCTGTGGGGGTGGCAGCGGCGTGGGGCACCCCCAGCTGAGCCCCTGACTCCCCAGACAAGATCAGCTCGTCCAGCCCGCGGGCGGTGGAGGACGCGCGCGCCCGGGCGCTCTGCGGGGACATGCGGCGCTGCCTCTACTACGAGACCTGCGCCACCTACGGCCTCAACGTGGACCGGGTCTTCACCGAGGGTGGGTGACCGTCCTCGGGGGGGGGGAGGGGGCTGGTGACACCAG
This sequence comes from Passer montanus, assembly GCF_014805655.1. NCBI lineage: Eukaryota > Metazoa > Chordata > Aves > Passeriformes > Passeridae > Passer > Passer montanus. The sequence continues at coordinate 878,956 of NW_024363383.1, read as the reverse complement.
GAGGTGGGGACAGTGACCACCGTGTGATGGGAACCACGGCCGGGTGGGATGGGCGTAGTGACCTGGTCAGACAGGGGTGGTGGCCAGCATGGGAGCACGTCTGGGTTGAGGAGGGTGGTGGCCACGGGGCCAAGTCCGGGTGAGACAGGGACCGTGTCCAGGTGGGATGGAGGCAGTGGACAGGGTAGTGCAGAGGACCATGTCCAGGTGGGGCAGACCCTCGCCTGGGTAGGTCAGGGACCATCTCCACCCCAGGTGGGATGGAGACAGTGGCCAGGTGGGATGAGGGTGGGGATGGTGTCCAGGTGGAATGGGGACCAGACCATGTCCAGATGGGATGGGGACAGTGTCCAGGTGGGATGAGGATGGGGACAGTGTCCAGGTGAGATGGGGATCATGTCCAGATGGAATGAGGACAGTGTCCAGGTGGGATGAGGATGGGGACAGTGTCCAGGTGGGATGGGGACAGTGCCCAGGTGGGATGAGGGTGGTGCCCGTGTCCAGGTGGGATGGGGCCCGTGTCCAGGTGTGGGTACCCAGGCGGTGCCTGGGCAGGTTGGGGTCCAGCCCTCCTGACTCAGCTCCCTGCAGTGGCCCAGAAGGCCGTGGCGCTGAAGAAGCAGCAGCAGCTGATGGCGTCCTGCAAGTCCCTGCCCAGCTCCCCGAGCCACTCTGCCGCCTCCACCCCCGTGGGGGGCGTCCACCCCAGCCAGGTAACCCCCGGCCCCCGCCCTGGCCCCCCGCCCCGGCCCCCGGGCACTGCCCAGGCTCACCCCGTGTCCCCCCAGACCAGCAACGGGGGCCACACCAGCGACTACTCGTCCTCGCTGCCCTCCACGCCCAACGTGAGCCACCGGGAGCTGCGCAGCGAGACCCCGGCCCCGCTGGGCACGCCCGGCTCGCTGCACCGCGGGGCCAAGCGCCGCACCAGCCTCTTCGCCGTGAGTGCCCGGCCGGGGTGGCACCGCGGGCACCACGCACCCGCCGTGGCGGTGGTGACACGGGGGGATGTGTTAGCCAGAGCGTCATCCTGATAGGGTGGTGGCAGCAAGGGACACATGGCAGCCCAGGCGTCCCCTGGCAGGGTGGTGACATTGAGGGGCGCGTGGCATCTCAGTTGTCCCCTTGGCATGGTGGTGGTGGCACTGAGGGACGCGCAGGGCACCCAGGGTGTCCCCACCATGGGGCTTCTGATGTGTCCTCTAGCAGGGTGGTGGGGACACATGGCATCCACCGTGCCCTGTGACAGGGTGGTGGCACTGAGGGACACGTGGGCACCCAGGGTGTTCCCACCATGGGGCCGGGCCGCAGTGGTGGGGCCTGTGGCACCCCGGTGTCCCCACCACCAGGCTCCAGCAGCGGGGGACATGTGGGCACGGCAGTGTCCCTGGCTGTGCCACGAGTGCCACCCCTGTCCCCGCCCCGTGCCCACAGACGCGCCGTGGCAGCGACTCCGAGAAGCGCAGCCTGGACAGCCGAGGCGAGGTGGCCGGCAGTGGCCGGGCCATCCCCATCAAGCAGGTGGGTGGTGGCGGTGGCAGGAGGGCGTGGCTGGGTGCCGGTGTCCCCTGTGTCCCCTCACTGCTCCCTGTCCCCAGAGCTTCCTGCTGAAGCGCAGCGGCAACTCCCTGAACAAGGAGTGGAAGAAGAAATACGTGACCCTGTCCAGCAACGGCCTCCTCTTCTACCACCCCAGCATCAACGTGAGTGTCCCCGTCCCGCCGCGGTCCCCAAGGGGCGGGAGAGCCCCGTGTCACCCCGGCTGTCCCCGCAGGACTACATCCACAGCACGCACGGCAAGGAGATGGACCTGCTCCGCACCACGGTCAAGGTGCCCGGCAAGCGCCCGCCGCGCGCCATCTCCGCCTGCGGCCCCTCGGCCAGCATCAACGGGCTGCTGCGGGACCCCGAGCCGGGCGGTGAGCGCCAGGGCCGCCGAGGGGTGGGGGACACCGCGGGGACAGCCGTGACACTGCCCCTCCCCCCTGCAGGCGGCGTCCCCTCGGTGGGGCTGAGCCTGCCCCCCGAGCCAGGGCTGAAGGTGGTGGGCAAGGGGTCCCTGCAGCGCTGCGCCTCCGCCTCGGGCGCCAAGCTCGCCTCAGGTGGGTGACACGGCACAGCCCGGGACACGGCCACCTCCCGGGCCACCTCCCGGGCCACCCACCTCACCCAGCCACTGAGCACAGTGACTCCTGAGCAGCTCAGGGACCTGGTGGCTCTGGTGGCCTTGGTGGTGCTTGGTGGCCCTGGTGGTTCTGGTGGTTCTGGAGGCCACAATAACCCTGGTGGAGTTGGTGAGCCCGGAGACTTGGTGGCCCTTGGTGGCCTTGGTGACCACAAGAACTCTGGTAGATTTGGTGAGCTCAGGGACCTGGTGGCCCTTGGTGGCCCTGGTGGTTCTGGTGGCCCTGGTGGCCACAAGAACCTTGGTGGCCCTGGTGACCACAATAACACTGGTGGATTTGGTGAGCTCAGGGACCTGGTGGCTCTTGCTGATCCCAGTGACCACAATAACCCTGGTGGTCCTGGTGATCCCAGGGACCAGGTGGCCCTTTGGTGGTGCTGGTGGCCACAGTGAAACTGCTGGCCCTGGTGAGCACATGGACCTGGGAGTCCCAGAAGCCACAATGAACCTGGTGAGCCTGGTGAGCCCCGTGGCCCTGGTGACCCTCATGACAAGAGCCAAGAGGCTCTTGTGACCCCAGGGATTTTGGTAAGACCAATGAACCTGGTGGCCTTGGGGTTGGGTCCTGGTGATCCCAGTGAGACCCCAGTGAGATCAGTGACCCTGGTGAGCTCTGATGTACGCCCAGCACCTCTGGGAGACCCCTAACCCTTGTGACCCCAGTGCGTCCAGTGGCTTTGGTGGCCCAAGTGGACTTGGTGACCCTGATAGGCCTGACCTGGGTGGCTCTGATGGACTTGGAGACCCTGGTGGCCTCAGTGCTCCTGGTGGTCTCCCTGGTCCTCAGGAGCCTGGTGCCCCTGGTGTCCCTGGTGTCCCTGGTGTCCGTGGTGTCCCTGGTGACCCCAGTGACTCTGGTGCCCCTGGTGCCCCTGGTGACCCCGGTGACTCTGGTGCCCCCAGCCCCCGCGTGTGGTGTCTTGCAGAGTCCCCGTTGTCCTTCGAGGCCGTGCCCAGCCCCGGCAGCGCGGGCAGGGACCCTCCTCCCTCGCCGCTGGTGGACAGGAAGAAGCACCGGCGGAAGAAGCTGATGACGCCGTCCAAGACCGAGGGCTCGGGTGGGCAGGCAGAAGGTGGGTGCCACAGCCATGGGTCCCCAGCCCCAGTCACCCATGGGGACAAGGCCACCATCCTCCACGGCAACGGCGCCCCAGAATTCGGGGGGATCTGGGGTGATGCTGCCCCTCACCCCCCGCCCATGCTCAGCCACGCTGTCCACGCATCCCCCTCGCTCTGCCACTGCCTGCCACCTTCTGCACCGTCCCCAGGGCTTCGTGGGCCCCCCTGACTCTGTCCCCGTTTCCTCTCTCTACTCCTGCTGCCCGGACCCTCCGCAGCCAAGCGCAAAATGTGGAAATTAAAAAGTTTTGGTAGTTTAAGAAATATTTATAAAACAGGTAACGTGGCGTGAGCGGTGCCTCCCGTGCATGTGGCTGTGCCCCCCTTGCCTGCTGCCAGCACACACCCCAGCAGGGGTGGGGACCACCGGGGAGGGGGGTGGGCAGCATTTGGGTGCCAGGGGTGGATGTGGGGGGCTGGAGTGGGTGCTGGGCCAGTCCAGCCCGCCGTGGGTGCAGGACCCCCATCCCACCGCCCCCTCGGGGGTCTCTGGTCCCGCAGAGGAGGAGAACTTTGAGTTCCTGATCGTGTCCAGCACGGGGCAGACGTGGCACTTCGAGGCCGGCAGCTTCGAGGAGCGCGACGCGTGGGTGCAGGCCATCGAGAGCCAGATCCTGGCCAGCCTGCAGTGCTGCGAGAGCAGCAAGAACAAGGTGGGACCTCGGCCGGGGCTGGCAGGGTGCCCGTGCCACCCCCCTGCCCCTCTGACCGCCGGGTCCCTCCCTGCAGGCGCGCATGGACAGCCAGAGCGAGGCCGTGGCCATCCAGGCCATCCGCAACGCCCGCGGGAACTCGCTCTGCGTGGACTGCGGGGCACCCAGTGAGTCCCTGGGCACCGGGGGCATGGCTGGGACATGGGACATGGTGGGGACATCCATTCATGGGGCAGCAGTGCCCGTGGGAACTCGCTGTGCGTGGACTGCGGGGCACTCAATGAGGCTCAGGGGCACCAGGGGGCACGGGTGGGACATGGGACAGGGGGGACATCAGTTCATGGGACAGTGGGGGGCACAAGTGGGCATGGGACAGGTGGGGGACATCCATTCATGGGACAGCAGTGCCCATGGGAACTCGCTCTGTGTGGACTGCAGGGCACCCAGTGAGGCCCTGGGGCACCGGGGACAGTGACGGGATGGCTGGGACATGGCGGGTGGGCATGGCTGGGACATGGGACAGCCGGGGGCATGGGACAGGTGGGGGACATCCATTCATGGGACAGCAGTGCCCATGGGAACTCGCTCTGTGTGGACTGCAGGGCACCCAGTGAGGCCCTGGGGCACCGGGGACAGTGACGGGATGGCTGGGACATGGGACAGGGGGGACATCTGTTCATGGGACAGCTTGGGGCACGGGCCCTGCAGAGCCCTGAATCCAGGTGGTTTTGCCACGGGGTGAGATTGTGCCACGGGCCATGGGCCACCTGGCAACCCTGTGGGCCATGTGATGGCACAGGTGACACAGTGCCGTGGGTCACACGATGTCCTGGGTCGTGTGTTGCCATGTGCCACACGGTGCCGTGGGTCACACAGTGGATGGCACAGGCCATGGGTCACACGATGGATGGCACAGGCCACACTGTGCCATGGGTCACACAACACCATAAGCCACACAATGCTGTGGGACATGATGCCAGGGGTGACACGATGCCACCGTGCCGTGGCTCACTGCCACCACGTGCCGTGCCATGTGTCACACCGTGTCCCACACCACGGGGACCGCAGGGGTGCCACAGCTCAGCCAGCACCCCGACCACCCCCCCGTGCCCCCGCAGACCCCACGTGGGCCAGCCTGAACCTGGGCGCCCTGATCTGCATCGAGTGCTCGGGCATCCACCGCAACCTGGGCACGCACGTGTCGCGCGTGCGCTCGCTGGACCTGGACGATTGGCCGCGGGAGCTGACCCTGGTGCTCACGGCCATCGGCAACGCCACGGCCAACAGCATCTGGGAGCAGAACCCGCGCGGCCGCTGCAAGCCCACCCACGAGTCCTCCCGGTGGGTGACCCCGCCCCGCGTGCCCCCGTCACCCCTTGTCCCCGTGCCACCGCGTGGGCCTGTCCTGAGTGCCACCGTGATGGTGACCTGGTATCCTTGGTGTCACTGGATGTGCCTGGCCTCTGTGCCAGCATGATGCCACTCTGCCACCCTTGATGCTGCCACATGTCCCTGTCCCCCATGCACCGTGATGCCATCACGTCCCTGTCCTCTGTGCCACTGTGATGCCACCCTGCCATCCCTGATAATGCCACAAGTTCCTGTCTCTATGCCACCACGATGCCATCCAGCCACCCTTGATGCCACCACAAGTTCCTTCATCACCATGTCCCTGTCCCCTATGCCACCGAGAATCCACCCTGCCATCCCTGATGGCAGGACAAGTTCCTGTCCTCTATGCCACCATGATGCCACCCTGCCATCCCTGATGCCCTGCGTGCCCACCCCGTGTGTCACCGCTGTGCCATCCCATGGACTCTGACTCCCCTTCTCCTCACATCATTGCGGTGCCACCCCACGTCCTCAATGCCCCCCTGTCCCCAACCTCCTGTCCCTTGTGACCCCACGACCCAGCAATGCCACACTGGCACCCCTGCACTTCCTCACACCCCTGTGTGGCACCTCCCCTGTCACCCTGCTGCCACCCTCTGTCCCTGGTCCTCACGTGTCCCCCCATTTTCACTCTCCCTGTCCCTGCCATGCCACTATGCGCCCCTGCCACCTTTGTGTCCCCACTGCCACACCCCTGTGTCCTCCCACCACAGCTGTGCCCCATGGCCAGGGAGGAGCAGGAATTGCATCTGTGTGTCCCCGTGGTGCCACCCTGCCGTCCCTAACACCTGTGTGCCTGTGTCCCCATGTCCCCATGCCCTGGGAGGAGCAGGAATTGCATCTCTGCGTCCCCATGGTGCCACCCTGCCGTCCCTAACACCTGTGTGCCTGTGTCCCCATGTCCCCATGCCCTGGGAGGAGCAGGAATTGCAGCTGTATCCCCATGGTGCCACTTTGCCATCCCTAACACCTGTGTCCCTGTGTCCCTGTGTCCCCATGCCCTGGGAGGAGCAGGAATTGCATCTCTGCGTCCCCATGGTGCCACCCTGCCATCCCTAACACCCCATGTCCCTCTGTCCCCGTGTCCCTGTGTCCCCGTGTCCCCATGCCCTGGGAAGAGCAGGAATTGCATCTGTGCACTACCGTGGTGCCACTTTGCCATACCTGACATCCCATGTCCCCATGCCCTGGGAGGAGCAGGAACTGCGTCCCCGTGGTGCCACCCTGCCGTCCCTAACACCCATGTCCCTGTGTCCCCATGCCCTGGGAGGAGCAGGAACTGCATCTCTGCATCCCCATGGTGTCACCCTGCCATCCCTAACGCCCATGTCCCCGTGTCCCTGTGTCCCCATGCCCTGGGAGGAGCAGGAACTGCATCCCCATGGTGCCACCCTGCCATCCCTAACGCCCGTGTCCCCGTGTCCCCGTGCCAGGGAGGAGAGGGAGTCGTGGATCCGTGCCAAGTACGAGCAGCGGCTGTTCCTGGCGCCGCTGCCCGCGGCCGAGGCGCCGCTGGCCGAGCGGCTGCGGGGGGCCGTGGGCCAGCAGGACCTGCCCGCCGTGCTGCTGCTGCTGGCCCACAGCCACAAGGAGCAGCTCAACGTGCCCACGGCCGACGCGGAGCGGCGCACGGCGCTGCACCTGGCCTGCGACACCGCCCAGGTGGTGGTCACCCAGCTGCTGGTGTGGGTACGTGGGCACGGCGCGGCGGGCAGCGCTGGGCAGGGCAGTGGTGGGGTCTTGGGGGGATGTGGGGTTGTGATGGGTGCTGTGGTGTGGCCATGAGGGGGATGACATGGTGGTGGGGACTGTGACATGGGTGTGGGGGGTGTGGTGGGGTCATGGGGATGTGGGGTGGTCATTGGGACCATGGGGTGGTCATGGGAATGTGGGATGGTCATTGGGACCATGGGGTAGTCATGGGGACTGTGCTGTGGTCATGGGGACATGGGGTGGTCATCGGGGACGTGGTGTGCTCATGGGGACTGTGGGGTGCTCATGGGGACCATGGGGTGGTCATTGGGGATGTGGGGTGGTCTTGAGGGATGTGGTGTGCTCATGGGGACCATGGGGTGCTCATGGGGACCATGGGGCAGTCATTGGGACATGGGGTGGTCATCGGGGACGTGGTGTGCTCATGGGGACTGTGGGGTGCTCATGGGGACCATGGGGTGGTCATTGGGGATGTGGGGTGGTCTTGAGGGATGTGGTGTGCTCATGGGGACCATGGGGTGCTCATGGGGACCATGGGGCAGTCATTGGGACATGGGGTGGTCATCGGGGACGTGGTGTGCTCATGGGGACTGTGGGGTGCTCATGGGGACCATGGGGTGGTCACTGGGGATGTGGGGTGGTCTTGAGGGATATGGTGTGCTCATGGGGACCATGGGGTGCTCATGGGGACCATGGGGCAGTCATTGGGACATGGGAGGGCAGTGGTGGGGTCTTGGGGGGATGTGGGGTTGTGATGGGTGCTGTGGTGTGGCCATGAGGGGGATGACATGGTGGTGGGGACTGTGACATGGGTGTGGGGGGTGTGGTGGGGTCATGGGAATGTGGGGTGGTCATGGGGACCATGGGGTAGTCATGGGGACTGTGCTGTGGTCATGGGGACATGGGGTGGTCATCGGGGACGTGGTGTGCTCATGGGGACTGTGGGGTGCTCATGGGGACCATGGGGTGGTCACTGGGGATGTGGGGTGGTCTTGAGGGATATGGTGTGCTCATGGGGACCATGGGGTGCTCATGGGGACCATGGGGCAGTCATTGGGACATGGGGTGGTCATCGGGGACGTGGTGTGGCCTTGAGGGATGGGGGGTGGTCATGGGGACCTGGGGTAGTCATGGGGGACTGTGGGGTGGTCATGGAGGGCATGGTGTGGTCATTGGGGACCATGGGGTAGTCTTGGGGACATGAGGTGGTCATGGGGACATGGGATGGTCTTGGGGACATGGGGTGGTCATAGGGGGCAGGGTGTGGTCATGGGGACCATGGGGTGGTCTTGGGGACATGGGGTGGTCATCAGGGTTGTGGTGTGGCCCTGAGGGATGGGAGGTGGCCTTGGGAACTGTGGCATTGCCGGGAGGTGAGTGACGTGGCCATGAGGACCGTGGGGTGGCTTTGGGGGACACGGGGTGGTCATGGGGGACACGGTGCGATCCTGGGGACAACGGCATGACCATGGGGGACGTGAAGTGCCCGTGGCAATCCTGGGATGTGCCAAGACACCCCGGGGGCACGCGGGGGGTGTGACCCGCCCCCGAGGGACACCCCCGGCCCCGCGGGTGACGCGGCCGTGCCCGCAGTACGGGGCCGACGTGCGCGCCCGGGACGGTCACGGCCGCACCGCGCTGTTCTACGCCCTCCTTCATCACC
>NW_024363383.1:869188-870214 GCF_014805655.1 Passer montanus | reverse complement strand
CCGACCCCCGGGCCCCGCCGCCGCAGCAGCTGCGCCAGCGTGGGCCCCTGCGAGCCGCGCTCCGCCCTGGTATAGCCCCGAGGGGCCCGGAGCCCCCCGAGCCCCCCGGTGCCACCCCCGGGGTCGCGCCTTGCCCACGGTTTGTACTTTTGATGCTCTATTTATTATCCTCCCCGCGTCGGGGTCTCCGCTGGTCCTGTCCCCCTCTCCGTGCCAGGGACCCCCGTGCCAGGGGGCACAGCGATGCCACTGCCACCTTCCTGTCCCCTCCGCGGGGTGTTGTGCCCCAGCGTGGGGTGGGCACAGCTGGGGAGGGGTGCTGACCCCTGCCCGTGTCACGCCCTGCCCGTGCCGTCCCCTGTCCCTGTCACCCCCCCAGTGTCCCCTGCCCACATCACGCTGTCCTACCCCTGTCCCCGTTCCCGCGTGCTGTGTCCCCCTCCCCTTGTCACCTCCCCAGCCGCGCCCCCCTCCCCAAGTCACCCTCGCCTTGCCGCCCCCTCTGTCCCCCCCTCCGTGTGACACGGGGGGCACGGAGGGCACAGGGGACACGGGGGGCACAGGGGACACGGGGGACACGGGGACACGGGGGACACGGAGGGACATGGAGGACACGGAGGACACGAGGGTGCCAGGAATACAGCGGAGACAGGGGACACAGGGAGCACAGGGGACGTGGAGGGGCACGGGGAACGCGGGGGGAACAGGGGACATGGAGGACACCGGAGACACGGAGGACACGGGGGACACGAGGGTGCCAGGAACACAGCGGGGACAGGGGACATGGAGGGCAGGGGGAACACGGGGGGACACAGGGGACAGAGCGTGCAGGGGGCACGGGGGGGCCACGGGGGGCACAGGGGTGGCAGGAACGCGGGGGGGCACAGGGGACATGAAGGGCACAGGGGACACAGCGTGTGGCACGTTAGTGGCACGGAGGGTGGGTGACACGGCGGGCTGAGGGCACGGCGGGGGAGTGACGCAGTCACGCGGGGGGGGGGGGACAGTGGGGACACGCGGGGGGGG
>NW_024363383.1:858792-869176 GCF_014805655.1 Passer montanus | reverse complement strand
GGCGGGTGAGTGACGCAGTCACGCGGGGGGGGGGGGACAGGGGGGACACGCGGGGTGGGTGACAGAGGTGGCACTCGGGGGTCAATGACCCGAGGTAGGGGCACCACGGGGGAGGGGCACACAGCGACAGGGGCGGGGCCTGGGGGCGGGGCAGCGCCGCAGGGGGTGTGGCCACCTGAGCAGGGGCGGGGTTTACATAGTAATGAGATGGGCGGGGCCGGAGGGGCGGTGACCTGATATAAACAAGGGGGCGTGGTGAACCAGCATATTGATATTCAAAAGAGCGGGACTTGATAGGTAGAGGACGATGTGATGCAAATAAGGTGGGCGTGGCCAAACAGGCGAGTGCAGTGGGCTGTGCCTGCTATGTGGTCGGGGCTTAGTGGGGTGTGACCATATGTGGGCGTGGCCTGAGGGACTGGGTGGAGCCAACACCGCAGGACAGCGGCGTGCGGAGGTGGGGAGGGGACACGCGGGGGCTCGGGGGGGCTGTGCGGGGACAAGGAGTGGCTCAGGGACACAGGGGTGTCAACATCGGCCATCTTGTCTTGTATCGCCCCCCAGCCTTGGGCAGCCTCCTCCCCCACTGTCCCCTCCTCACTGTCCCCTCCTCACTGTCCCCTCCTCGTCCCCGGCCGCCGCTCCCATCGCCACCCGGGCTGTCCCCGAGGTGTCCCCTGCCACCCCCCAGCCCCGCTGTCCCTCACTGCCACCAGCTCAGAGGCGCCTGCAGCTGCAGGGCCCGTCCTTGTCCCCAGCTCACACCGTGTCCCCCTGTCCCCCTGTCCCTCGCACCCCACGAATCAAGGCCATCCTCTCCCCGCATAGCTCATTAACAGCCGCTAATTGGGGCCGCGCGGGTCCGCCGGGGATGCGGGGTTGTGGGGGGGCACCGGACACGGGGGGGCTCGGGGGATTTGGGGTCCCAGGAACGGGGCGATGTGAGGGGGGGGGTCTCCCTGCACACCCCACTGTAGGAACCCCCCGAATTTGGGGGCACTTCCCCGCGGGGGGGTCCGGGAAGGGACGGGCAGGGCTCGGGGGATTTGGGTGCCTGGGGACCCGGGTGGCTCCGGGTGGCGTTGGGGACCGCGGGGGTCCCGGGGGCGTTGGGGGTCGCGGGGGTGTGGCACCGGGCACCCAGAGCCCCCCACCCCCTCGGTGCCACGGGCAGGGTGGGGAAGGGGCGCTGGGGGCTGTTCCTGGTCAGCAGAGCCCCTGCCCGGGGCAGGGCCAGCACAGAGGCCACAGGGGCACGGAGGGGACACTGGTGATAGCGGGGACACCACGGCTGGAGTTTGGGCCCCACGCGGGGGGGACACGCTGGGGGTCACGGCCAGGGGAGGGGGATCGTGGCCGTGCAGGGAACACCAAGGGCACCGTGGGCACACGGGGGGCACCTGCGGCCAGGTGTGAGGGGGACACGGTGGCCACGTGGGGGACACGCTGGTCACACACAGCCTAGGAATGTCCTGGCCATGGTTGGGGACCTCACGGGGATTTGGGGGGCGATGCCGTGGCCCCCCATAGCCGTGGTGGCACGACACGCCAGCCAGGCACGGGGGTGGCACGTGGCTGCACCTCGAGGGTGTCACAGCCACAGGAGGTGACACGGGGGGTGGTGGCCACGCACGGCGGGGACACCAGAGCCACACAAGGGGTCCGCGGTTGTGTGACAGCCAAGATGCCACCCGAGGAGGGCTGTGGCCACTCCCAGGGAGACAGTGGCCACTGTGGGGTACTGAGGATGAACATGGGGGTCTGGCCTGCAGGGGGTGCACGGCCACTTGTGGGGGGGTCACAGCCACCCCCCAGACGGGGACAGGGTCCCCCCTTGGGCTGTGACCCGCCTCCACGACGGGGTGCCAGCAGTAACCCCGCTGGCACAAGCCCCGGGCGGGCAGGGATGGAAGGTCCCCGGTCCCCACGCGTCCCGCGAGTCTCCCACGGCCACCGCAGCCTCTCCAGGCACCGTTCCAGCGCCGCGTCCTCCTCGGTGCCGCCGGTGCCGCCCGGCTGAGCACGGAGCCGGCCCCGGGCACCCGCAGCCCCGGGCCGGGAGGAGCGGGGCGGGCTCGGAGCTCACGGACAGGGCGGTGTCGCACTGGAGAGGGGTTTGCTCTGCGGGTTTTGGGGCGCTGCCATCACCCAGCGCGGCACCCGCACCCGCTGGCAGAGTGACACCGTTTGAGCCAGGTCTGGGGTGCTGAGGGGACACAGGAGCTGTTCCCTCCGCGGTTATCAACGCCGAAATACAGATTTGTGGTGCTGAGGCGTTACTGGCTGTGAGCAGAAAATCGCTCTGGATGCAATCAAACCTCGCAGCTCCAAGGAGCGCGGAGCTCAGAGCCCGCTGTCCCCGCGCTGTCACTGTCGGGGGGGTCATTGTCCCCAAGCATTGGAGCAGAGGGGGTGAGACCCCCGGGACCCCCCCGCTGCCCCGGGTCCCCGCTTGGGCTGTGACCCGCCTCCACGACGGGGTGCCAGCAGTAACCCCGCTGGCACAAGCCCCGGGCGGGCAGGGATGGAAGGTCCCCGGTCCCCACGCGTCCCGCGAGTCTCCCACGGCCACCGCAGCCTCTCCAGGCACCGTTCCAGCGCCGCGTCCTCCTCGGTGCCGCCGGTGCCGCCCGGCTGAGCACGGAGCCGGCCCCGGGCACCCGCAGCCCCGGGCCGGGAGGAGCGGGGCGGGCTCGGAGCTCACGGACAGGGCGGTGTCGCACTGGAGAGGGGTTTGCTCTGCGGGTTTTGGGGCGCTGCCATCACCCAGCGCGGCACCCGCACCCGTGTGACACCGTTTGAGCCAGGTCTGGGGTGCTGAGGGGACACAGGAGCTGTTCCCTCCGCAGTTATCAACGCCGAAATACAGATTTGTGCTGCTGAGGCGTTACTGGCTGTGCGCAGAAAATCGCTCTGGATGCAATCAAACCTCGCAGCTCCAAGGAGCGCGGAGCTCAGAGCCCGCTGTCCCCGCGCTGTCACTGTCAGGGCGGGTCATTGTCCCCAAGCATTGGAGCAGAGGGGGTGAGACCCCCGGGACCCCCCCGCTGCCCCGCCAGCCCCACCCCAGCAGCGTCCCCCGTGTCCCCCCCAGTGCCACCCGCCCTGGCAGCGCCCACCTGCAGCGCCCGACGGGGCCGCGCCGCAGAGCGCGGGGGACCGGGGGGTCCCGGGGGGTCCCGGGGGGCAGCAGGAGGCCGCGGAGGAGGAGGAAGGTGGTGATGAAGGCCACCAAGAGGCCCCCGTGGAAGCAGAGGCGCGGGCTCAGGAGCGGCATGGGGGCACCTGGCTTGGGAATGTGGGGGTCAGTGGGGACCCCCCCGGGACCCCCCAGCCCCCGCGGCTTCATCGGCCACTGCCACCGGCCGGGGGGAGCCCGTGGGAGGCGGGGGACAGGACAGAGCCACGGAGGTGGGGGTGACACACACGGAGAGGGGGGACACCCACGGGGCAGGAACGGCACCAGAGCTGGGCACCCCAAATCCAGGGGGGCACTGAACGGGCACCCCAAATCCAGGGTGGCACTGAACGGGCACCCCAAATCCAGAGGGTGCAGGGTGGGCGACACTGAACCCCTGTTTTCAGTTAGGGGGGGACAGTGGTGACCTCCGGGGGTGCCACGGTTGGTTCCTGGGTGGGTTGGGAGCCCTGCTGGGTCCCAGCGGGTCCGGGGGTCCCGGGGGCTCCTCGGGTTCCTGGGGGTCCCGTCGGTGCCGGTGGCTCCGCTGTCCCCGAGGGTTTTGGTGGTCCCGGACCGTCCGGGGGTCCCGCGTTCCCCGCCCCCCGCGCTCCCATTGGCCGAGGCCGGGCGAACCCCTGGCCCCGCCCTAATTCTGATTGGCTGCCGCGCCCACGGCCCCGCCCCTGCCCGCAATTTTGGGAGTGGGGGGCGAGGAATGAAGACCCCGGGAAGGTGACACGGGGGGGGGGACACAGACACAGCCCCCAGGCTGGCCCCAGGCTGGCCCCGTCTCTGCTGGCAGCCCTGGCCATCCCACAGGGTCCCCAGCCCAGCCAGGGGGTCCCAACCCCCCCAAACCCTCCCACCCCCAAATCACGGCCACTCCTTCCCCCCTAGGTCAGCTGTGTCACAAATGCACCCGATGTCAGGGCAGGGTCCTGGGGGGGCACGGTGACATCCCCCAGCAGGACAGGGTGCTGGGGGGGCACAGTGCCATCCCCCCGGGTGGGGGACACCGGGGTCCTTGGGGTGCCCCGTGCCCGGTCCCAGGGCAGGGATGAAGCCACAATTCTGGGGGCACGCTCAGGCGACCTCGGTTTATTGATAAAAGGGGGGGGGCGAACGACCCCGCGACATCTCATTATGAGAGAGAGACCCCCCCGGGCCGGGGGCAGCACGAACGGCTCCAGTGGCAACAGGAACCCCCCCCCCCCCATACCCCCCCCCCCCCTCCCAACCCCCCCAAACCCTCCCACCCCCAAATCACGGCCACTCCTTCCCCCCTAGGTCAGCTGTGTCACAAATGCACCCGATGTCAGGGCAGGGTCCTGGGGGGGCACGGTGCCATCCCCCAGCAGGGCAGGGTCCTGGGGGGGCACGGTGCCATCCCCCAGCAGGGCAGGGTCCCCCGGGGGGCACAGTGCCCTCCCCCCGGGTCGGGGACACCGGGGTCCTTGGGGTGCCCCGTGCCCGGTCCCAGGGCAGGGATGAAGCCACAATTCTGGGGGCACGCTCAGGATTTACGGGCTCAGGATTTGGGGGATCAGAAGTCTTGGTCCTCGGAGTCAGCGGGCGGGGGGGGCTCCTCGCGGCCCCCCCAGACGAAGCGGTAATTGTCCTCGAGCGCCTGCTGCCGCCGCCGCTCCTTCTGCGCCTCCTCCGTGCCCTGCACCTGGGGAGGGCGCCGGCTCAGCCCTGTGCCCCTCAGCCCTGTGACCCTCAGCTCTGTGCCCCTCTCAGTGCCCGCTCAGCCCTGCGCCCCTCTCAGTGCCCGCTCAGCCCTGCGCCCCTCAGCTCTGTGCCCCTCTCTGTGCCCCCTGAGCCCTGTGCCCCTCTCAGTGCCCGCTCAGCCCTGCGCCCCTCAGCTCTGTGCCCCTCTCTGTGCCCCGCTCAGTGCCCGCTCAGCCCTGTGACTCTCAGCCCTGTGCCCCTCTCAGTGCCTGCTCACCTCAGTGCCCGCTCAGCTCTGTGCCCCTCTCTGTGCCCGGTCAGCCCTGTGACCCTCTCAGTGCCCCCTGAGCCCTGTGCCCCTCTCAGTGCCCGCTCACCTCTGTGCCTGCTCAGCTCTGTGCCCCTCAGCTCTGTGCCCACCTCACCTCGGTGCCCCCCTGACCTCAGTGCCCCCCTCACCTCTGCGCCCCCTCCATCACCTCAGTGCCCCCCTTCACCTGAGTGCCCACTCACTTCATGCCCCCTCCTCACCTCGGTGCTACCCGTTCACCTCCCTGCCCCCCTGACCTCAGTGCCCTCCCTGACCTGTGTCCTCCCTCATCTCAGTGCCCCCTTCACCTCTGTGCCCCCCTCTTGCCTCACTGCCCCCCTGTACCCCACTTTTCTGTCCTCAGCTCCCCCTGACCTCTGTCCTGTCCCCGCTCTCTCCACCCGTGTGTTCCCCCGTGCCTCAGTTTCCCTGTTATTCCTCAGCTCCTCCCATTCCCCAACCCTGCCCCGCCTCAGTTCCACCCCGTGCCTCAGTTTCCCCCCACCCCTCAGCCCTGCCGTGCCTCAGTTTCCCCCACCTCAGCTGCGTCCCTGCTTTCCCCCACCACCATAAATTCCTTCTCCCGAGCCTCAGTCATGCCCCCCTCCCTCGGAGCCCCTTATGCTGAGGAAGATCTCCTTCAGGCTGCGGGAATCCTCCTCCGACAGCCACTGCGCCGCCTCCTCCTCCTCGCCCCCCGACGACGCCGTCACGATCTTGATCTCGATTTTCCCTGCGGAGGGGCCCGGGGGGGTTGATCTGGGGCCCGGCGGGGTTGATTTGGGGCTCGAGGGTGGTTGAATTGGGGCGGGGGGGGGTTCATTTGGGGCCCGGGTGGTTAATTTGGGGCGGGGGGCTCTCCCGTACCTTCAGCCCGCAGCCCCTCCTTGGCCAGCAGCTCCCGCACCTCGCTCTCCACCTGCGGCAGCTGCGGGGGGCTCTGCTTTCCCCGGGGGGGCTCCCGCTCCTCCCGGGGGGGCTCCTGCTTGCCCCGGCCAGGCTCCCCCTCCTGGGGGGGGTCGCGGCTGCCGACCCTGCCCGTCCTCACCCGCACCCGCCCGTCCTTGCCCGGCCGGGGGCCGCCCTTCCTCGCGGCTCCCCCCTCCTCCTCCTCCTCCTCCTCCTCCTCCTCCTCCCTGCGGGCCCCGGCAGCCGGGGGGGTCCCGGGGGGGTCGCGGCGGGGCTCGGCCCTGTCCAGCCGCTCCATCAGGCGGCTCAGGGTGGTCGCCAGGGTGCGCGTGGCGCGGCTCCGGTCGAACTCGCCCTTCAGCCCCTCGGTCTCCAGCTCGTCCTCCACCTGCGGGGGGGCGGGCAGGGGGTTCCCGGCCTGGCCAGCGGGCACCCGGAGCAGCCGGGCCACAAACGCTGCCCCCAGGCTGGCCCCAGGCTGGCCCCGTCTCGGCTCGGGGCCCTGGCCATCCCACAGGGTCCCCAGCCCAGCCAGGGGGTCCCAACCCCCCCCAGGGGCTCCCCAGCCCAGCCCGGGGGTCACAAACCTCCCAGGGGTCCCCAGCCCAGCCAGGGCATTCCCAGCCCAGTGAGAGGGGGCCCAGTGTCCCTGTGGGGGTCCCAGACCAGAGAGGGGTCCCAGTGCCACTGTGGGGGTCCCAGCCCAGGCAGGGGGATCCCAGTGTCCTTGGGGAGTCCCAGCACTCCTGTGGGGGTCCCAACCTAGGCAGGGCGTCCCAATGTCCCTGTGGGCGTCCCAACGTCCCCGTGGGGGTCCCAGCGCCCCTGTGGGGGTCCCAGCCCAGGCAGGGGGTCCCAATGTCCCTGTGGGGGCCCCAGCGCCCCTGTGGGGGTCCCAGCCCAGCCAGGGGAGGGTCCCAGTGCCCCTTTGGGGGTCCCAGCCCAGGGGTCCCACCTCGCTGATGATGCTGTCGAACTCCTGCTCCATCTGGCTCTTCACCTCCTCCTTCAGCCTCGCCACCTGCTCCCGTGGCAGCAGCTCCAGCCCTGCCAGCAGCGGCCCTGCCTCCTCCTCATCCTCATCCTCCTCTTCATCGTCCTCCTCCTCCTCCCCCGCGGGGGGGGCCTCGGGGCCGGGCAGGGTCTCGGGGCCGGGGGGCTCTGTGGGGCCAGGTGGGGCTGGGGCAGCTTTGGCTGCTGCCTCCTCCTCCTCCTCCTCCTCGCTCGCCTTCTCCTTGGCCTGAGGCAGTGGGGAGGGGGTCAGGGGAAACTGAGGCACGGAGGGGCCCGAGGGCAGCGGGAGGTGCCCACCTTCCTGGTGGTCTCCTTCAGCTCCTCGATGAACTGCAGCAGGTCCCCGGGGCTCCGGATCACCTTGAAGTGGATTTTCTTCCGTGGATCTGGGAGGGAAGCCACGACAGGGGGGTGGCAGTGGCAGGGGGACACTGGGGGGCACGGGGGACACGGGGTGGGCATGGAGCTGACACGGGGAGGACACCCCAGGACTCACCAGCTGCCCGACCGCCAGCTGCCCTCGGGGACGGCTCCTGCAGGGAGGACACAGGGCATGGAGCAGGACTCTGAACCCCCCAAAGTGACCCCCAGAATGTCCCCAGGGCCACTGGGACTCACCCTGGTGCTGTCCTGCTGCTCGCTGCCTGTGGCTGTCACCTCCTGCTGCCCAGCTGGCACATCCCTGGCTGGCTCTGCCTGGTTCCCTGGCACAGGGGGGGGCACAGCTGCCACAGGGGGACACGCCTGGCACTGGGAGCTCCAAGCCCACAGCCAGGGGGGCTCCCAGGGGCAGAGGGGACAGTGGCAGTGCTGGCACCGCCAGGAGGGGACAGGGCCATACCCTCCTGGGGGTCCCCAGGGCTCTGGGAGGGGGGCTCGCTGTCCCTGTCACTCCAGAGCCGCGTGTCCAGCGTCCGCAGCTCCTCCGAGATCTCCTCCACCTTCCTCTTGGTGTCAGCTGGGGACACGGGGGACAGCGACAGCACAGCTGGGGGACAGCCCCAGCTCCACGCTGCGGGGGACACGGCCAGCCCTGGCACAGGGAATGGTGCCAGTCCCACGATAGAGAGCACAGTGCCAGCTCTAGGAGAGACAGTGCCAGCTCTAGTTTGGAAGGTACAGTACCAGCTCCAGGCTGGAGGGGACAGTGCCAGCTCTACGATAGAGAGCACAGTGCCAGCTCTAGGAGAGACAGTGCCAGCTCTAGTTTGGAAGGGACAGTGCCAGCCCCAGGCTGGAGAGGACAGCGCCAGCCCTGCACCAGGGCTCGGTGCCAGCCTCAAGACGAGCAGCACACAGCTCCAACCCCACACCCAGCCCCTGGCCAGGCCTCCCTGGTACTCACAGACTTGGGCACGCACGTACTGGACGTACTGGGCGGGCGAGAGGGCGGGCTGGCAGCGGATGGGCTGCGGTGCCAGCCCCGGGGCGGGCCGCAGGAAGGGGTGGTGGCAGATGCGCGTGGTGTGCACCGTCAGCACGTACTGGCACGACTGCGGCTCGTCCACGCGGGCGATGTAATCCCCGGCGCCCTCCTCGCACAGGAACTGCGGGCACGGCCCCCGCGTGAGGCCCTGCCGTGCCCCCGTGCCCGCCGTGCCCCCCGTGCCCGCCGTTCTTACCCGGACCTCGGCCTCGCGGGCGCGGCCGGTGAGGTCGCAGCGGGAGCCGTTCACGTAGCTCTGGCTGTGGTAGCGCCTCAGCTGGTGCTGCTTGGAGGCCTGCAGGGGTGGGCACAGGGTGGGCACGGCGTGGGCATGGTGTGGGCACGGCGTGGGCACGGGCACAGCGCTGCCCCTGCCCGCTGTGCCCACCTTGGCTGTCTCGTCGTCCCAGTCGAAGGCAGACTGGTAATAGCCCAGGACCAGGACGTCGCCCTTGATCTCAGACTCTGCAGGGTGGGCACAGAGAGGGCACGCATTGAGGGGCATGGGGAGGGGTCCGCGGTGCCACAGTGCCCCCGCCCTGTCCCCAGGGTCACCTTCCAGGTGGTACTGCTGGATGTGCCGCCCGTAGCAGAACTCGTACGTCCACCAGTCCTTGGTCTGGGAAGAGCGGAGAGCCTGGTGAGCCCTGTGCCACCCTAGTACCCTCTGTGCCCCCCTGGCACCGCCCATGACCCCCTGGCACCCCCCATGCCCCCTGTGGCCCCCTGGCACTCCCTGTGCCCCCCTGGCTGGAGGGGACAGTGCCAGTCCCAGGCTGAAGAGGGCAGTGCCATCCTCAGGACAGAAGGGACAGGGGCAGGCTGGAGAGAACAGTGCCAGCCCCAGTGCCAGCCCGGGACACAGGACAAGGCCAGGAAGGTGACAGTGCCAGCCCAAGGATGGGGGGGACAAGGGCAGGCTGGAGGAGACTGTGCCCTCCTGGCACTCCTGAGCAACCTGGCACTCCCCAGGCCCCCCTGGCACCCCCCATGCCCTCTGTGCCCACCTTGAGCAGGTAGGGTGCGGTGCCCCCTGTGCCCCCCGGCACTCCCCATGCCCCCTGGCACCCCCCGTGCCCCCCGTGCCCACCTTGAGCAGGCAGGGCGCGCTGCCCATGGGCCGCAGCAGCTCGGCCACGCCGGAGCCGTTGTAGAGCCGGGGGTCGCGGGGGGGGCCCGGGGGGGGCCCCACGGCCGCGGGGGGCAGGCGGCACTCGTAGCGCTGCTTGAACCGCGACGCCACCGTCACCACGTCCCCGGCCTGGCGCTGCGGGCACGGCACCGTGAGAGACCCCCAGAGACCCCCGTGGCACCCCAGAGACCCCCATGGCACCCCACAGACCCCCATGGCCACCGTCACCACGTCCCCGGCCTGGCGCTGCGGGCACGGCACCGTGAGAGACCCCCAGAGACCCCCGTGGCACCCCAGAGACCCCCATGGCACCCCACAGACCCCCATGGCCACCGTCACCACGTCCCCGGCCTGGCGCCGCCCCGCCCCCACCCTGTCCCACGGGGGGGGGGGGGGGACAGCCCCGCCCTGCAGCTGCGGGGGGCTCGGGACCCCCCAAAACCGGCCAGGGGCTGCCCCAGAGCTCCGGGAGCCCCGGGACGAACCGGGACAGACCGGGACAGACCGGGGCTGCGGGATGTCCCCTCCCCCCCTCCCCCCCGCCCCGGGGGACCCGAAACACGAAGTGACACCTCTGTCCCCTCCCCCGCATCCGGCACATCTGGCGGCAGCTGCAGCGCGCGCTCGGGGGGGCGCGGCCACACCGGGACCCCCGCCCGTGCCGCGGAGCCGCTCCGCTCTCAGGTACCCCGGGACCCCCCCGGGACCCCCGAACCGAACCCGGGACCCCCCCGAGCCCCG
>NW_024363383.1:854035-857962 GCF_014805655.1 Passer montanus | reverse complement strand
GGGCCCCGCCGCGCCGCCATCTTCCCCCGCCGCCGCCGCTTCCGCTTCCGCCCGCACCTCCCCGCGCCCGCCCCGGCCCCGCTGCTGCCGGCTGTGATTGGTCTGAACTCCTGCCTGTCAAAGGCAAGCTCGGTTCTGATTGGTCAGCGGGCGGGGATGACGCCGCCGGTTGTGAGGCCGCGGGGGCGAGGTGGTTGCGAGGCCGCGGCTTGCGGCGATTGGCCGGGGCCCGCGCGGGCGGCAGCCAATGGCGAGGCGGGGCGCGGCCGGCCGCGATGACGTAACGCCTGGCTGCTCCCCATTGGCCGAGCGGGATGCAGGCGATCCCCGCGCGCTGATTGGCGGAGAGCCCCGAGCATCCCGGGGGGGTCACGTGATTACCGGAGCCGGGAGGGGCGAGCGGAGACCCCGAGCGAGCGGGGCCGCCCCCGGCGCCTTCCCCCGGCACCGCTGCCCCGGCCTCCCCCGAGCCCGCCCGGACCTCTCCCAGCGCCCCCGGGACCCCCAAACCCCGGGACCCCCGGGACCCCCAAACCCCGGGACCCCAAAACCCCCAAAGCCCGGGATCCCCCAACCCCCGGGATTCCCCAGGCCCCGGGACCCCTCAGCCCCCGGAAGCCCTCGGGACCCCTTCAATCCCCGGGATTCTGAGCGCCCCCGGGGGGGTCCCGGGGGCGGCCCCCCCGCCCGACACTGTCGCCGTGTCCCCAGGCCGCAGCTGCGGGGGCAGAGCCATGAGTGTGGGCTGAGACCCCCGGACCCGCGCCCACCCCCAGGTGCGGGCACGGGGAGCGCTGGGGGCACTGGGAGAGCTGGGAGTGCTGGGAACACCGGGAGAATAGGGGGAATTGGGAGCACTGGGAGTGCTGGGAGAATTGGGAGCACCGGGAGAAATGGGGGTACTGGGAGAACTGGGAGTACTGGGAACACCGAGAGAATGGGGGGAATTGGGAGCGCTGGAAGCGCCGGGAGAATTGGGAGCACTGGGAGAAATGGGGGTACTGGGAGAACTGGGAGTACTGGGAAAATTGGGATCACTGGGGGAACTGGGACAATTGGGAACACTGGGAGAAATGGGAACACTGGGAGCACTGGGGGAACTGGGAACACTGGGAGCACTGGGATTACCGGATGCACTGGGGATACTGGGAGCACTGGGAGGCACTGGGGATACTGGGAGCACTGGGGAAGGATAGAAGGGTCTGAGCACAGCAGAACGGGGGAGCTGGGTGGGGCACTGGGCAGGGCACTGGGATGAACTGGGAAACTGGGAGAACTGGGAAACTGGGAGATGGGAGTGCTGGGGAATGCTGGAGGCAGAGCGGGGACTGAGGGGTGGTGCACGGCACTGGTGGCACTGGTTTGTACTGGGATTCCCTGGGGGAGTGACATGGCACTGGTTTGTGCTGGTTTGTACTGGGAGTCCCCGGGAGGGGCTGTGGGCACTGGTTTGTACTGGGAGTCACTGGGAGGGGCTGTGGGCACTGGTTTGTACTGGGATTCCCTGGGAGGGGGTGTTGGCACTGGTTTGCACTGGTTTGTACTGGGGGGGGTCTGTGGTCACTGGTTTCTGCTGGGATTCCCTGGGGGGGTGATGTGGGCACTGGTTTGTGCTGGTTTGTACTGGGATTCCCTGGAAGGTGCTGCGGGCACTGGTTTGTACTGGGGGTGCTGGGGGGCAGCAGGAGGCGCTGGGGGCTCTGGGTTGTGCTCAGGGCACAGGGCGAACTGGAGTGACGTGGGCACTGGTTTGTACTGGGAGTCACTGGTGGGGGGGATGCCATGGGCACTGGTTTGCACTGGTTTGTACTGGGATTCCCTAGGGGAGTGACGTAGGCACTGGTTTGTGCTGGTTTGTACTGGGGGGGTTCTGTGGCCACTGGTTTGTACTGGGGATGCTGGGGGGCAGCAGGAGGCACTGGGGGCTCTGGGTTGTACTGGGGGCACTGTTCCCTGGAAGGTGCTGCGGGCACTGGTTTGTACTGGGGGTGCTGGGGGGCAGCAGGAGGCGCTGGGGGCTCTGGGTTGTGCTCAGGGCACAGGGCGAACTGGTGGTCACTGGGAGGGGCTGGGTTATACTGGGGGCACTGGAGGGGCACTGGGAGGGGTTGGGTTGCACTGGTGACACTGGGAGGAGCAGCCTCGCCCCGGGGGCACCGGGGGGCACTGAGAGGGCACTGGTGACACTGGGAGGGGTTGGGCTGTACTGGGGGGCACTGGAGGGGCACGGGTGACACTGGGGTCACTGGGAGGGGCTGTCTTGTCCAGGGGGCACTGGGGAGGCACTGGGGGGCACTGGGAGGGGCTGGGGGATCACGGGAAGGGTTTGAGGGATCATGGGAAGGGTTTGAGGATCACGGGAAGGGTTTGAGGGATCACGGGAAGGGTTTGAGAGTGTTGGGGCACCCAGGGTGGGGGCACCCAAGGATGGGGTACCCAAGGATGGGGTGCACCCGGGTGTGGGGGTACCCATGGGTGGGGGGTCTCCAAGGATGGGGGCACCCAATGATGGGGTACCCAAGGGTGGGGGTGCTCAGGGCTGAGGGCGCCCCAGGACGGGGCTGTGGCTCCCATGGGGCGCCCCTGGGTGGGGACACCCAAAGATGGGGCACCCCAGGGTTGGGTGTTGGGGGCACCGGGGGATGGGCAGTGACAGAGGGGTGACAAAGGCCATGCCAGGGGGGTCAGGGCTGTGGCGGTGGCAGGTGGGGCTGGAAGGTGGCAGCAGGTGCCAGGGGGGTGACACGAGGGGACAGGGAGGGACGAGAGGTGTCGGGGCAGTGCCAGGGCGGTGACACCTGGGGACAGGGGAGGTGACAGGAGCTGCCAGGGCGGTGCCAGGGTGTTGACACCTGGGGACAGGGGAGGTGACAGGAGCTGCCAGGGCAGTGCCAGGGTGTTGACACCTAGGGACAGGCGGTGACAGCTGGGGACAGGGGAGGTGACAGGAGGTGCCAGGGCAGTGCCACGTGAGGACAGGCAGTGCTAGGGCAGTGCCAGGGTGGTGACACGCAGGACAGGCAGGGACGGCCGGTGCCAGGGCGGTGCCAGAGTGGTGACATACAGGGACAGGCAGTGACAAGGGCTGCCAGGGTGGTGCCAGGGCGGTGCCAGGGCGGTGACACCTGGGGACAGACAGGGACGGGCAGTGCCAGGGTGGTGCCAGGGCGGTGCCACGCAGGGATGGGCAGTGCCAGGGGGTGCCACCTGGGGACAGGCAGTGCCAGGGCAGTGCCAGGGTGGTGCCAGGGGTGCCAGGGCAGTGACACCCGGGGACAGGCAGTGCCAGGGCGCTGCCAGAGCGGTGCCAGGGGGTGCCAGGGCAGTGACACTCGGGGACAGACAGTGCCAGGGCGGTGCCACCTGGGGACAGGCAGTGCCAGGGCGCTGCCAGGGGGTGCCAGGGCGGTGCCGCTCCCCGCTGCCGGTGACAGCGGCCCTGTCGCGCCAGGCTGCTGCCGCGGAACGGCTGCTCGTGCGAGGCGGAGGCGGAGGCGGGGCTGGCGCTGCCGCTGCACCGGCGCCTCTTCGGGCCCGGCCCGCCGGGGCTCGACTTCGCCAGCGCCTTCAGCCCCGGGGAGCGGCCGCGGCAGCTGCGGCTGCGGGAGCGCGAGTACCGCAACTACCGCACCCGGTGAGCGCGGGGACCCCGCAGGCTGGCACAGCCCCTGCTGCGTGCGCGACCCCCGCGACCCCCGGCTAAGCCCGGTGCCCCCGCAGGGTGCAGACCCCCGCCGACCGCCTGCTGATCGTCCCGGCCAACTCCCCGCTGGAGTACCCGGCGCAGGGGGTGGAGGTGCGGCCGCTGCAGACCGTGCTCGTGCCCGGTGAGGGGGCGCGGGGGGCACCGGGGGGCACGGAATGGGGGAAAAGGGGGGCACAGGGTCGGGGCACGAGGTTGGGGGGCACAGAATGGGGGGAATGGGT
>NW_024363383.1:852240-853632 GCF_014805655.1 Passer montanus | reverse complement strand
GGCGTCCCTGGGCAGGGGGACCCCCCTGGTGGCTCTGGGGAAGGGGGCAGGGGGCGTCCCTGGGCAGGGGGGACCCCCGGGTGGCTCTGGGGAGGGGCAGGGGGTCCCTGGGGGGTCTCCAGGGCTCACCCCCGTGTCGCGGCCCCCAGGGCTCAGCCTGCAGGCGCCGGCCCGGAGCAGGTACCAGGTGAGGATGGAAATGGGCGGGGCCTGTGCGCTCTGTGGGCGGGGCTATGGGGTGGGCGGGGCCGCGGAGCCCCCTCCCCACCCCGTGCGCCCCCTCCCCGCTTTGGGGGGTCCCTGGCGTGCCCCCCCCGTGACGTGCCGCCCCCAGGTGAACCTGACGGCCTCGCTGGGGACGCTGGCGGTGGCGGCCGAGGTGGAGGGCGTGGCGCTGCGGGGGGAGGGGCAGCCGCACCTGTCCTTGGCCGCCGCCCACCTGGACCATCTGAACCGGCAGCTGCAGTTCGTCACCTACACCAACACCCAGTTCCACCCCGACACCGCCGACATCGGTGCGTGCGGGGGGGGGGCTCACTCCGGGACCCCCAGAGCCCTGGGACCCCCGAATGCCCTGGACCCCCCAGTTCCTGGGATCCCCGGCACCCCCCGAGACCTCCAGCACCCCCAGAGCCCCCTGGGACCCCCAGACCCCTGGGACCCCCGGCACCCCCAGAGCCCTGGGACCCCCGGCAGCCCCGGACCCCCCGAGCTCCCCTGGTTGCCCTGGATGCCCAGTTCCCCCCCGGGACCCCTGGATCCCCAATGCCCACAGGGACGTTCGGGGTCCCCCAATGCCCTCAGGGACACTCGGGGTATCCCCGATACCCACAGGGACACTCGGGGGTTCCCTGGGACACTCGTGGGACCCCCAATGCCCACAGAACACTTGGGGTACCCCCAATGCCCACAGGGGCACCCCAGACTCCCGATACCCACAGGGACACCCCCGCATTCCCAATGACCACAGGGACACTTGGGGATGCCCACAGGGACACTCGCCATCCCCCAGTCCCACAGGGACACTCAGGGTCCCCCAATGCCCTCAGGGACACTCGGGGTATCCCCGATACCCACAGGGACACTTGGTGGATTCCTGGGACACTCGTGGGGCCCCCAATGGCCACAGAACACTTAGGGTACCCCCAATGCCCACAGGGGCACCCCCGGATCTCCAATCCCACAGGGACACTTGGGGATGCCCACAGGGACACTCGCCATCCCCCAGTCCCACAGGGACACTCGGGGTACCCCCAATGCCCACAGGGGCACCCCAGACCCCTGATACCCACAGGGACACCCCCGGATCCCCAATGCCCTCAGGGACACTCGCGGTATCCCCGACGCCCTCGTTGTTCCCGCTGTCCCCCGGTGCCCCCCGTGCCCTCCTCG
>NW_024363383.1:843195-852068 GCF_014805655.1 Passer montanus | reverse complement strand
CCCGCTCGCCCCCCGCCCCTCGCCCCCAGCCCCCGCTCGCCCTGCAGTGCAGTTCTCCACCGACGGCCACTCCGCCGCCTTCGCCATCCGCATCCGGCACCCGCCCACGCCGCGCCTCTACGGCCCGGGCAGCGCCGGCGACAGCGACAGCGACAGTGACAGCGACAGCGACAGCGGCGGGGACGGGGGTGAGCACGGGGCTGCACCCCGAGAGCGGCCCGGCCCTGCCCCAGTGCCCCCAGTGCCCGGATCCCAGTGCCCCCAGTGCTCCCAGTGCCCCCAGTGCCCCCAGTGCCCCCAGTGCCCGGATCCCAGTGCCCGGATCCCAGTGCCCCCAGTGGGATCCCAGTACCCCCAGTGCCCCCAGTGCCTCCAGTGCTCCCAGTGCCCCCAGTGCCCCCAGTGCTCCCAGTGCCCGGATCCCAGTGCCCGGATCCCAGTGCCCCCAGTGCTCCCAGTTCCACAATCCCTGTGCCCCCAGAGCTAGAGTCCCAGTGCTCCCAGTGCCCCCAGTGCCCGGATCCCAGTGCCCCCAGTGCCTGACCCCCAGTACTTCCAGTGCTCCCAGTTCCCACAGTGCCAGACTCCCAGTGCTCCCAGTGTCCCCAGTGTTCCCATCCTTGCTCCTTGGGACAGTCCCAGTGACCTCCATGGGAGTGTTCAGTGCTCCCAGTGCTCCCAGTGCCAGGATCCCAGTGCTCCCAGATCTCCCAGTTCAGGCTCCCACCACTCCCACCACTCCCAGCGCTCCTACCACTCCCAGTTCAGGCTCCCAGTGCTCCCAGCACTCCCAGTCCGGGCTCCCAGCACTCCCAATTCACGCTCCCAGCGCTCCCAGCGCTCCCAGTTCACGCTCCCAGCACTCCCAGTGCTCCCAGTTCAGGCTCCCAGCACTCCCAGTCCGGGCTCCCAGCGCTCCCAGTTCAGGCTCCCAGCACTCCCAGTGCTCCCAGTTTAGGCTCCCAGCATTCCCAGCACTCCCAGTTCAGTCTCCCAGCACTCCCAGTTCAGGCTCCCAACGCTCCCAGTCCGGGCTCCCAGTGCTCCCAGCACTCCCAGTTCAGGCTCCCAGCACTCCCAGTGCTCCCAGTCCACGCTCCCAGTGCTCCCAGTTCAGGCTCCCAGCACTGCCTCTCCCCAGGGTACAACATCTCGGCGCTGGTGACCGTGGCCACCAAGACGTTCCTGCGCTACGACAAACTGCGGGGGCTCATCGCCAGCATCCGCCGCTTCTACCCCTCCGTCACCATCGTGGTGGCCGACGACAGCCAGCGCCCCGAGCCCCTGGCAGGGCCACACCTGGAGCACTACCTCATGCCCTTCGGCAAGGTGGGCACCGCGGGGCAGGGGACAGGGACACGGCAGGGACAGGGGACAGGGCAGGGACAGGGCAGGGACAGGGCAGGGACAGGGACAGGGCCGGGGACACTGCAGGGACAGGGGACAGGGCAGGGACAGGGATGGGACAGGGCAGGGACAGGGGACAGGGCAGGGGACGGGGACAGGGCAGGGACAGGGGACAGGGCAGGGAACAGGGCAGGGACAGGGCAGGGGACGGGGACAGGGCAGGGAGAGGGCAGGGACAGGGCAGGGACAGGGGGCAGGGCAGGGGACGGGGCAGGGACAGGGCAGGGACAGGGCAGGGACAGGGGACACGGCAGGGAACACTGCAGGGGACACAGCAGGGACAGGGGACACAGCAGGGGACATGGCAGGGGACAGGGGACACGGCAGGGACAGGGGACAGGGCAGGGACACAGCTGGGGACACGGCAGGGGACACAGGCAGGGACCCCCACAGGGACAGGGGATGGTGGCAGGGCTGTGGAGACCCCAGACAGGGACCCCTGCAAGGGACAGGGGATGGGCAGGGACCCTCACAGGGGACATGGCAGGGGACAAGGCAGGGGGGAAGGGACCCCAAACAGGGGACAGGGGATGGGCAGGGACCCCAGACAGGGGACTGGGGAGCATGGCAGGGGACACGGGAGGGTGGCAGGGGACATAGCAGGGGTCAGGGACCCCCACAGGCGATGGTGGCAGGGACCCCCACAGGGGACACGGCAGGGGGCAAGGACCCACACAGGCGAGAGGGGAGGGGGACAGGGACCCCAGGCAGGGGACACGGGATGGTGACAGGGCTGTGGGGTCCCCAAGGACACAGGATGGTGGCAGGGACCCCAGGCAGGGGACACGGGGACTGGCAGAGCCGTGTGGGGCACAGAGGGGCTGGCAGGAGCTGAGGTCCCCAAAAAGGAGGGGACGTGGAGGTCTGGGATGGCAGAGAGGGGACACTGAGGGGATGTGGCTGCCTGGGCGTGGCAGGGGGCTGGCAGGGTGGGGACCCCCAGGGAGGGGCAGGGCTGGCAGGGTGGGGGTCCCTGGGGATGGGGACAGTGGGGAAGGGGGACATGGGAACCCTGCCAGGGCAGGGACACCCCCAGGGAGAGGGGGGGACACGTGAGGGGCTGACAAAGTGACAGAACCTGGGGGCTCGTGGGGGTTGGCAGGGATTGAGGGGCACGGGGGACACGGGGGGAGCCAGCAGGTCCCTGTGGTCTGGGGGTGCCCCTGGTTCCCGTGCCCAGCCTGGACTGGTGCGGGGCACGGGGGGCTTTGGGGGGCACCAGCCGGGCACGCGGGGGGCAGGGACGGCCGGGGGAGGGCGGCCCCGGGCAGAAGCAGCCCGGAGCTGGCACAGGGCACACGGGCGGTCCGGGAATGGCGCTGCCGGTGCCCCGTGCCGGTGCCAGGGCTGCCCCGCTGACCCCCGTGCCCTGCAGTGTCCCCCGGTGGGCGGTGCTGGGGGTCCCGGGGGTCGCGGGTGGGTGGCACCCTGGGGACACCCCTGGGGACACCGGTGCGGCAGTTCCTGTGCCCAGGTGGGCGAGGCTGAGGGTCCCGGTGCCTGGACGGGGGCTCAGGGGGCCCCAGTGCCCGGACGGGGCGTCCTGGTGCCCGGGTGGGGGCTCTGGGGGGTCCCGGTGGGGGCTCAGGGGGTCCCAGTGCCCGGGTGCTGGCACAGTCCCAGCGCAGCAGCCCCATCCTACCGGTGGGCAATGCCAGGGGTCCCAGTCACTCCCGTGAGTCCCGGGCTGTCCCGGGCTGTCCCTGGCTGTCCCTGGGGGTCCCGGCGGTCCCTGGCTGTCCCTGGGGGTCCCGAGGTTCCCTGGGGGTCCCGGCGGTCCCTGGGGGTCCCTGGCTGTCCCTGGGGGTCCCGAGGGTCCCTGGGGGTCCCAGGCTGTCCCTGGCTGTCGGGGTGTCCCCAGGCCGTCCCTGGGGGTCGCAGGCTGTCCTTGGGGGTCCCTGGCTGTCCCTGGGGGTCCCTGGCTGTCCCTGAGGTTCCCTGGGGGTCCCAGGCTGTCCCTGGCTGTCCCAGGGGGTCCCGAGGTTCCCTGGGGGTCCCTGGCGGTCCCCGGGGGTCCCGGGCTGTCCCTGGGGGTCCCGAGGTTCCCTGGGGGTCCCTGGCTGTCCCTGGGGGTCCCGAGGGTCCCTGGGGGTCCCGGCAGTCCCTGGGGGTCCCTGGCTGTCCCTGGGGGTCCCGAGGGTCCATGGGGGTCCCAGGCTGTCCTTGGGGGTCCCTGGCGGTCCCCGGGGGTCCCGGGCTGTCCCTGGGGGTCCCTGGCGGTCCCGGGCTGTCCCCGGGGGTCCCGGCGCCCCCCCAGCGCGGCGCTGTGCCCGCAGGTGGGCGGCGCGGTGCGGGAGATCACCGGTTACACCACCACGTACCGGCAGCGGCTGAGCGTGCGCGGGGGCGGCGCGGGGGGCGACTGCCTGCGGACCCGGCCCGGCTTCCACCACCGCCTGGCCGGCTTCCCGGCCTGCGTGGTCACCGACGGCGTCGTCAACTTCTTCCTGGCGCGCACCGACAAGGTGCGCCAGGTGGGCTTCGACCCCCGCCTGCGCCGCGTGGCGCACCTCGGTGAGGAGCGGGGGGAAGGGGGTCTGGGGGTCCCGAGGGGTCTGGGGGTCCCGAGGGGTCTGGGGCGGGTTAAGGGGTTCCCGAGGGGTCTGGGGGGGTGGTCCTGAGGCATCTGGGGGGATTTGGGGCTCAGTCTAAGGGGGTCCCGAGGGGTCTGGGAGGTGTGAGATAAGGGGGTGCTGGGTTCCCCCAGTTCAGGGGGTCAGAGATAAGGGGGTGCTGGGGTCCCCCCCATAATGCAGGGGTCAGAGATAAAGGGGAACGATGCCAGGGTCCCCCACAATGGGGTCAGAGATAAGGGGGGATGCCAGGGTCCCCCACAATTCAGGGCGTCAGAGATAAGGGGGTGCTGGGGTCAGACATAAAGGGGAACACTGGGGGCTCCCCAGTTCAGGGGGTCAGAGACAAGGGGGGACACTGGGGTCCCCATAATGGGGTCAGAGACAATGGGGGATTTGTGTTCCCCCCACAATGGGGTCAGAGATAAGGGGGGACACTGGATTCTCCCCACAATGGGGTCAGAGACAAGGGGGACACTGGATTCTCCCCATAATGGGGTCAGAGATAAGGGGGACACTGGATTCTCCCCACAATGGGGTCAGAGACAAGGGGGACACTGGATTCCCCCCATAATGGGGTCAGAGACAAGGGGGACACTGGTTTCCCCCCCACATGGGCTCACGGGATCAGAGCCACCATGAACCACCCCACGGCACCTCTGATCCTCTTTTGGGGTCCCCGCAGAGTTCTTCATCGACGGGCTGGGCGTGCTGCACGTGGGCTCGTGCGAGGACGTGGTGGTGGACCACGCGTCCAAGCTGGCGCTGCCGTGGCGGCGCTCGGAGGGCGAGCGCCAGTACAACCGGTACCGGTACCCGGCGGCGCGCGACGACAGCCTGCGCCTCAAGCAGCGCCTCTTCTTCTTCAAGAACCGCTTCAAGTGCATGGCCGGCGACTAGGGGACACCGGGCGTGCCACCGGGCGTGCCACCGGGCGTGCCACCGGCCCCCGGAGCCGCGGGGCTGCGCGGATGGCACCCCCGGGGGCTGGCAGGGAGGTGGCACCGGGACAGCGGGCACGGGCAGCCTCGAGGGTCACTGCTGCCACCCACCCCCCTGCTGCCAGCCACCCCGACGGTGTCCCCTGAGCCACCGGCCGCGGCTGGGCCACCCCCGGGGCCACCGACCCTCCTGAGGGACACCCCCGGGGCCACCGACCCTCCTGAGGGACACCCCCGGGGCCACCAGCCCTCCTGAGGGCCATCCCACGGGCCACCATTCCTGGGGCACCCCAGGGGTGGCTGTCACTTGTGGGTCACCCCACGGGCCACCTCCAGGGCCACCAACCCCAGGACACCCCTGGGGTGGCTGTCCCTGCTGGGTCACTCTAGGGGTCACCATTCCAGGGCCACCAACCCCAGGACACCCCCGGGGTGGCTGTCCCTGCCGGGTCACCCCACGGGCCACCACCGCCGGCTGTCCCCGGGGTGTCCCCAGGCCCACGGCCGCTGGCGTGACACAGTGCCACCCCCCGGGTGGCCACTCCAGGGCCACTGCCACTATGGTCCCCCTCCCTCGGGCCACCCCGTGTGCCACCACCACCGGCCACCCGTGGGACACCCCCAGACCCCCCCCAGGGCCACTGCCATGGGCCACCACCCAGTGCCACCACCCCGGGCCGGCCGGGCCCGGGGGTCCCCGCAGCCCCCCGCCCCCCCGCGGTGTTTTTAGCTCTTTTGTACTTTGGGGGGGGTGGTGGCGGGGTCCCCCCGGGCACAGGGTCCCCCCCCCTGATGTCCCCACTCCGTTTTCTACCGCCCGGCCCCTCCCCCCGCTGCCGCCAGGATTTTTGTGCCAAGTCTCGGCCCCAGGGCAGGGACAGGGACAGAGACAAGGACAAGGACAGGAACACACCAGGGACAGGGACACACCAGGGACGGGGACAGGGACAGAGACACACCAGGGACACACCAGGGACAGGAACACACCAGGGACAGGGACAAGGACAGGAACACACCAGGGACAGGGACGGGGACAGGGACACTCCAGGGACAGGGACAGGGACACACCAGGGTCAGGGACACTCCAGGGACAGGGACACTCCAGGGACGTGGGGATTGGTGGCACATGGGACAGGACACGGGAAGGGACACGCCACGGTCATGGACATGCCAGGGCCAGAGCAGGACAGTGGGACACACAGGGGACAAGGAGAGAGCGCTGACAGGGACATGGCATGGTGCACAGGGACAGAGCAGGGACAAGGACAGGGACGGGACAGGGACAGACACTCCAGGAATGTGGAGACAGACACAGGGTGGGCAGGGACACTGCAGGGACAGGGACAGGGACATTCTAGGGACAAGGACATGCCAGGGACACAGCAGGGACGGGGACACTCCAGGACGCTGGCATGGGCACACCGGGGACAGGGACATGGCAGAGACAGGGACAGGGACTGGGACCCACAGCGGGCACGTGAAGGACAAGGACAAGGACACAGAATGGACATGAGGCTGGACACCCGGGGACAAGGACACCAGGGACAAGGACACCAGGGACAAGGACACAGCCCCTGAGGGACCAAGGCCACGGCAGGGCTGGTGTTGGGGTCCCTTCCTGGGAGGACAAGAGCCACGCCAGGGGACAGATGGGAGCAGGGTCCCACCCCAGGTCCCAGAGCCCCTGTCCCACCCCTGGTGGCTCCTGCCAGCGCAGTGACAAAGTGCCCAGGGTGCCCACGCCAGGGGACCCCACACAGCAACCCCCCAGGGTCCTGTGACACCCCCGAGTGACACCTGGGCCCCCTGCAGCCACTCCTGAGTGACCCCACGGGGCTGCCAAGGAGATGTCACTGTCCCCTCTCCCAAACTGTCCCTGGGGGCTCCTGGGACATCACCCCGTGTCCCCCTCGCCGTGTCCCATCCAGGCCATTGTAATGTCCCCATTCCATGTCCTATCCTGCCTTGTCCCACCCTGGTGTGCCAACCCCAGTGACCATCCTGGTGTCCCATCCCAATGTCCCAACACCAGTGACCTATCCCAGTGTCCCAATCCCTGGTGTCCCATCCCATCGTCCCAGTGACTATTTTGGTGCTGACCTCACCAGGGTCCCTATCCTGGTGTCCCACCCCTGTGTCCCATCTGGATGTCCCCATCCCGCTTTCCCAGGGCAGTGTCCCCACCCCAGTGTCCCCACCCCAGTGCCCCAGCCTCATGCCGCTGTCACGTCTCTGTGTCCCACCCCAGTGTCCCCAGCCAGGTGTCCCAGGCCAGGGCTCCCCCTGTGTCACCCCCAGAGCCCAGCGGGGCCGAGGCAGCCCCAGGAGCTCAGCACAGCCCAGCTTTGCACCCCGGGTTTTTATCCTATCCCAGTTCTGCACCCAGGCTGACCTTGGGCCCAGCTGGGCCAGGAAGGGACTGGGAGCGCCTGGGAGAAGGATCTGGGACATGGGGGACCCCATGGAGAGGGATTTGAGGGTGCTGGACACATCCTGGCCACACTGTCCCAACCCCAGTGTCCCAACCCCAGTGACCACCCTGGTGCTCACCGTCCCTGGTGTCCCATCCCATTTTCCCAGTGACCATCCTGGTCCTGACCACCCCAGTGACTCTATCCCAATGTTCCAATCCCAGTGTCCCAACCCCAGTGACCACCCTGGTGCTGACCACCCCAGTGTCTCTATCCCAGTCCCAATGTCCCAATGTCCCAGTGACCACCCTGGTGTCCCACCCCAGTGTCCCATCCTGGTGTCCCAACCCCAGTGACCATCCTGCTGCTGGACCACCCCAGTGTCTCTATCCCAGTCCCAATGTCCCAACTCCTGTGCCCCATCCCAACGTCCCAACCCCAGTGACCACCCTGGTGTCCCATCCCATTGTCCAAGTGACCACCCTGGTGCTGACCACCCCAGTGTCCCATCCCAATGTCCCATCCCAATGTCCCAACCCCAGTGACCACCCTGGTGTCCCATCCCTGGTGTCCCATCCCATTGTCCCAGTGACCACCCTGGTGCTGACCACCCCAGTGACCCATCCCAGTGTCCCATCCCGGTGTCCCAACCCCAGTGACCACCCCAGTGACCCATCCCAGTGTCCCATCCCGGTGTCCCAACCCCGGTGACCCATCCCAATGTCCCCAGCTGCTGACCCGGCCTGGCACCCCATGGCAATGTTGCACCCCACTGCAGGGAGAGCTCAGAGCCCCTGCAGGGCCTGAGGGGCTCCAGGAGAGCTGGGGAGGGGCTGGGGACAGGGATGGAGGGACAGGACACGGGGAACGGCTCCCAGTGCCAGGGGTGGGAGGCTGGGCAGGAATTCCTCCCCGGGAGGGTGGGCAGGCCCTGGGATGGATTTCCCAGAGCTGCCCCTGATCCCCGGCAGTGCCCAGCCAGGCTGGAGCAGCCTGGGGCAGCGGGAGGGGTCCCTGCCGTGCCAGGGGTGGCTCTGGGCGATCTTTGAGCTCCTTTTCCCCCCGAACCGCTCCGCGAGGCCACGCTCCCCCTCAGCGCCCCCACACCCCGCACTTCCGGACTCCATTTCCCGTCACACCCCGCGCCAGCACGGCCCCGCGTCCCCAGGGGACTCGGTTTCCCATGGTGCCTGGCGGCGGCGCGGCGGCGGCGCGGCGGTCACGTGACGCGGGGCGGTATAAAGGCGGCGGCGCAGCGGCCGCGGCCCCATTGTTGTCGGCGCGCGCGGCGGGGCGGGAGCGGCCCCGGACCCAGGGGATTGGGGGGCTGTGAGAAATGGAGGGACTGTGAGGGATGGGGGAGGTTCCAACGAATGGGGAGCTCTAGGGGATTGGGGAGCTGTGAAAGCTTTGGGGTTCCAAGGGATATGGGGGGTTCCAAGGAATGGTGGGGCTGTGCGGGATGGGGGGCTCTAGGGCATGGGGGAGGCTGTGAGGGATTTGGGGTTTCAAGGCATACGGGGGCTGTGAGAAATGGGGGG
>NW_024363383.1:818129-843140 GCF_014805655.1 Passer montanus | reverse complement strand
AAGGGGGTGCCCTGCAGCTGGGGGGGCTTTTGGGGGTGTGGGGGTCCAGGTGGGCCTTACAGAAGGGTCTGTAGGAGATGGGGGGTGAGGGGGGGTCCTTGGATCTGGGGACCTGTGGGGAATGGGGGGGGGCTGTATGAAATGTGGGGGTGCCCCTGCTGGGAACATCGGGGGGTGGCTGTGGGGGATTGGGGTGGCTATAGGGGATGGGGTCTACAGAGGGTGTGGGGGGCCCTTACAGCTTCGTGTAGGGCACCCCATTATATTTGGGGAGGGGCTTTTGGGGGGTCCTGGTGGGGTCTCCCCTCTGCTGTACCGTGGGGGGGCACTGGAGTGCTCAGAGTGGCCTTGGCCTCCTGATCCCTTCCCTGCTCCACAAATAATTCCAGAACATGGGGAAAAAAATTAATTTAACTCTTTTTGGTGAGGTTTAATCCTTGAAATTCCCCATTTCCTCAGCTTTTGAACCCATTTTTTTGTTCCTCATTTTAAATTCCTTCTGATTTAAAAATGGGTGAAAAATGGAAACTTGATATTTAAATTTATTTGGGTTTATTTTTTCCTTCGTTCTGACTCTTACAGGAGTTTCTTTACATCATGGAAAGGGTAATTTGGAATAATTTGGGATTTTAGGTGAGGGATAGCAATCCCATCCTGTCAGATCTATCAGGGAAGGATCCTTGTGCAGGTGCTGGGATCCCACCCAGACTCCAGCTGTAATTTTCTATGGAAATGATTTTTAGGGAATAATTTGAAGATTTTCAGCAATTTTAGGCAGCTGGGAGGGGGTGAGGGTGTTTTCCACCTCTGCTCCTCCTGGGATTGATAACTCCTTCTTGTTTTCCCTCCTCTAACACAGGATTCCCCATTTTTCCCCCCAAAAAACCCCCAAAACCCAGAATTTCACCCTGAACTGGTGCCTGGGTTGGGAATTCCTGTTCTTCCTTTTGGGACCCCAACGTTCCTTTCTGGAGGGGACAGATCTGACAAATCCCCCCCAAACCCAACCCCAAAGGGCTCCAGAGCATCCTGGGGGACTCCCAAATTCATCCTGGAAGTTTCCCAATAGGAATCAGGTCCAAAAATTCCCTTGCCCCACCTGGAGCTGGAAATTTCCCCAAATCCCAAACATTGCCATGGGTTATTTGGGATTTTTTTTTTTTTTTTTAGTTTTTTTGGGATTAAGGGGTGTGGAGCAGGCAAATCCCAGGGAGGCTCATTCCCAGTCTGTGATGGATTGGGAATTCCTGGAGCATCCAGTGGTTATTCTGAACTTTATGGAATTTTAGGGGGTGATCAGGATGTTCTAGGAGTGAATCTAGCAGTGCCTTTCCAAGAAAAACCCAACCAAAAAAAAAAAAAAAAGAAAAAAACAAAAACCCAACACTTTTCCTTTGGTTTAGGGTGAATTCTGCCTGAAATCCCTTTTTTTTGGGTGAAAACCAAAGCTTTTCCTTTGGTTTGGGGTGAATTCCATCCCAAATCAATCCCAAATGGAAAAGCTGGGATGGAGGAAGCTGGGCTGAATGTTTGGAGATTTTAGGGGGTGATCAGGGTGTTCCAAAAACCCAACCAAAAAATCACTTTTGCTTCAGTTTGGGGTGAATTCCATCCCAAATCAATCCTGAAATCCTGCTTTTGGTTGAAAACCAAAGCTTTTCCCTTGGGTTGGGGTGAATTCCATCCAAATCAATCCCAAAATCCCATTTTTTTGGGTGAAAGCCAAAGCTTTTCCTTTGGGTTGGGGTGAATTCCATCCAAATCAATCCCAAAATTCCATCCCAGATCAATCCCAAGTGGAACAGCTGGGATGGAGGAAGCTGTGGTGAATGTTTCTGTGGAGGTTTTAGGGGGTGATCAGGATGTTCCAGTTGTGAATTTGGCAGTGTCTCTTTAAAAAAAAAAAAAAAACAACCAAAAAATGGCTTTTCTTTTGGTTTGGGATGATTTCTATCCCAAATGAATCCCAAAATCCTGGTTTTTTTGGGTGAAAAACCAAAACTTTTCCATTGATTTGGGGTGAATTCCATCCCAAATCAATCCCAAATGGGAAAGGTGGGATGGAGGAAGCTGGGCTGAATGTCTGGAGATTTTAGGGGGTGATCAGGGTGTTCCAAGGGTGAATCTGGGTGAATTCCATCCCAAATCAATCCCAAATGGAAAGCTGGGATGCAGGGAGCTGGGGTGAATGTTTGTGGGGAGATCTTTAGGGGATTTTAGGGGGTGATCAGGATGTTCCAGGGGTGAATCTGGGTTAATTCCATCCCAAATCAATCCCAAATGGAAAGCTGGGATGCAGGGAGCTGGGGTGAATGTTTGTGGGGAGATCTTCAGGGGATTTTAGGGGGTGATCAGGATGTTCCAGGGGTGAATCTGGCAGTGCCTCTTCAAAAAAACCCAACCAAAAATGGCTTTTCCTTTGGTTTGGGGTGAATCCCATCCCAAATCAATCCTGAAATCCCATATTTTTGGGTGAAAGCCAAAGCTTTTCTTTTGGTTTGGGGTGAATTCTATCCCAAATGAATCCCAAAGTCCTGGGTTTTTTTAGGTGAAAAACCAAAGCTTTTCCTTTGGTTTGGGGTGAATTCCATGGAAGTGCCCCTTTAAAAAAAAAAAAAAAAACAACCAAAAAATGGCTTTTCTTTTGGTTTGGGGTGATTTCTATCCCAAATGAATCCCAAATCCTGGTTTTTTTGGGTGAAAAACCAAAGCTTTTCCATTGATTTGGGGTGAATTCCATCCCAAATCAATCCCAAATGGGAAAGGTGGGATGGAGGAAGCTGGGCTGAATGTCTGGAGATTTTAGGGGGTGATCAGGGTGTTCCAAGGGTGAATCTGGGTTAATTCCATCCCAAATGGATGTTCCAGGGGTGAATCTGGCAGTGCCTCTTCAAAAAAACCCAACCAAAAATGGCTTTTCCTTTGGTTTGGGGTGAATCCCATCCCAAATCAATCCTGAAATCCCATATTTTTGGGTGAAAGCCAAAGCTTTTCTTTTGGTTTGGGGTGAATTCTATCCCAAATGAATCCCAAAGTCCTGGGTTTTTTTAGGTGAAAAACCAAAGCTTTTCCTTTGGTTTGGGGTGAATTCCATCCCAAATCAATCCCAAGTGGAACAGCTGGGATGGAGGAAGCTGGGGTGAATGTTTGTGGGGAGATCTTTTGGGGATTTTAGAGGGTGATCAGGATGTTCCAGGGGTGAATCTGGGTTAATTCCATCCCAAATCAATCCCAAATGGAAAGCTGGGATGCAGGGAGCTGGGGTGAATGTTTGTGGGGAGATTTTAGGGGGTGATCAGGATGTTCCAGGGGTGAATCTGGGTTAATTCCATCCCAAATCCATCCCGAGTGGAACAGCTGGGATAGAAGGAGTTGGGGTGAATGTTCCTGGGGAGATCTTTAGGGGATTTT
Source organism: Passer montanus (assembly GCF_014805655.1). Lineage (NCBI taxonomy): Eukaryota > Metazoa > Chordata > Aves > Passeriformes > Passeridae > Passer > Passer montanus. Next base: position 839,729 of record NW_024363383.1, on the reverse strand, counting down.
AGGGGCTGATCAGGATGTTCCAGAGATGAACCTGGGATAGAAGGAGTTGGGGTGAATGTTTGTGGGGAGATCTTTAGGGGATTTTAGGGGGTGATCAAGATGTTCCAGGGGTGAATCCGGGTTAATTCCATCCCAAATCCATCCCGAGTGGAGCAGCTGGGATAGAAGGAGTTGGGGTGAATGTTCCTGGGGAGATCTTTAGGGGATTTTAGGGGGTGATCAGGATGTTCCAGAGGTGAGTCTGGGGTGAATGTTTGTGGGGAGATCTTTAGGGGATTTTAGGGGCTGATCAGGATGTTCCAGAGGTGAACCTGGGACAGAAGGAGCTGGGGTGAATGTTTGTGGGGAGATCTTTAGGGGATTTTAGGGGCTGATCAGGATGTTCCAGAGGTGAACCTGGGACAGAAGGAGCTGGGGTGAATGTTCCTGGGGAGATCTTTAGGGGATTTTAGGGGGTGATCAGGATGTTCCAGAGATGAACCTGGGATAGAAGGAGTTGGGGTGAATGTTTGTGCAGACCCCCGGTGATGGTGCTGCCACGGGGAGCTCCCGTGGGAACCGGGATTTCTCCGCGATGGGGAGGGCAGAACTCCTGAAAAACCCAGCGCCTCTCCTGCCCATCCCAGCGTGACTCCTGAAATCCGCACACCGGGGGCTGGAGCCTCCAGCTCCGGCTGGGATCGGGCCGTTCCCGGGGTTTATCCGCCGCTGTCCCGCCGCTCCCGCAGGGCGCTCCGGTCCCGTCCGCTCCCCGCCGCGCTCTCCATGCGAGCCGAGCCCCGATGGCCGCGGTCCCGAGCGCCGCCAGCAAGCGCAAGCCGGAGGATGGATCGGGATCGGGATCGGGATTGGGATCGGGATCGGGATTGGGATCGGGATCATCCAGTGGTGCCACCTCGGACGACGAGATCGCCACCAGCGACAAAGCCGGAGGATGGATCGGGATCGGGATTGGGATCGGGATCGGGATCGGGATCGGGATCGGGATCGGGATCGTCCAGCGGCGCCGCCTCGGACGACGAGATCGCCACCAGCGACAGCGGCGACAGCTGCGACAGCGGCGGCAGCACCGGCAGCGCCGCGCGTGAGCCCCGGGCGGGCGGGATCCAGGCCGGGGGTTTGGGGTTTGGGTGGAATTCTTCGGGATTTTTCACGGGTTTTGGGAATTTGGGTGTCGGGGGATGATGTGGGATTTTTTTGGGATTTTTTTAGCAATTTTTTCGGGAGAATTTTTAGGGTTTTCGGCGGGGGGGTTTTGTAGAATGGCGGTTTTTGGGTTTGGGGGTTTTTAGTTGGGTTTGGGGGGTTTTAATTTTGGGGGGTTTGTGGGGTTTGTGCAGACCCCCGGTGATGGGGCTGCCACGGGGAGCTCCCGTGGGAACCGGGATTTCTCCGCGATGGGGAGGGCAGAACTCCTGAAAAACCCAGCGCCTCTCCTGCCCATCCCAGCGTGACTCCTGAAATCCGCACACCGGGGGCTGGAGCCTCCAGCTCCGGCTGCGATCGGGCCGTTCCCCGGGATTTATCCGCCGCTGTCCCGCCGCTCCCGCAGGGCGCTCCGGTCCCGTCCGCTCCCCGCCGCGCTCTCCATGCGAGCCGAGCCCCGATGGCCGCGGTCCCGAGCGCCGCCAGCAAGCGCAAGCCGGAGGATGGATCGGGATCGGGATTGGGATCGGGATCGGGATCGGGATTGGGATCGGGATCGGGATCGGGATCGGGATCGGGATCGGGATCGTCCAGCGGCGCCGCCTCGGACGACGAGATCGCCACCAGCGACAGCGGCGACAGCTGCGACAGCGGCGGCAGCACCGGCAGCGCCGCGCGTGAGCCCCGGGCGGGATCCGGGCCGGGGGTTTGGGGTTTGGGTGGAATTCTTCTGGATTTTTGACGGGTTTTGGGAATTTGGGTGTCTGGGGATGATGTGGGATTTTTTTGGGATTTTTTTAGCAATTTGTTCGGGAGAATTTTTAGGGTTTTCGGCGGGGGGGTTTTGTAGAATGGCGGTTTTTGGGTTTGGGGGTTTTTAATTTTGGGGGATTTGTGGAGTTCTTTTTTAATTTTTTTTTACATTTTTGGTGAATCTTTAGGATTTGTGGGGTAACTGAGATTTTTTGAAATTTCGAGGAAATTCAGAGGGATTTTTTACTTTTTGGAAGCTTGGGGGAATTTCTGTGATTTTTTGGAAGTTTGGGGGATTGGGGCATTCATGGGGAATTATGAGGGGAGTTCATGGGGCTTGAATGTCCTTTGAAATTTGGGAAACTTCGGAGGAGTTGAGAACGGATTTTGGGGGAGTTTGTAGGGAACCTGGAGGAGAATTCTGACCATTTGCAGGAAGGAATTAAGGGGAAATAATGGATATTTTTCAATTTTGAAAGGGAATTCTGACCATTTGCAGGGAAGGAATTAAGGGGAAATAATGGGTATCTTTCAATTTTAGAAGGGAATTCTGACCATTTGATGGGCAACTAAGGGGAAATAATGGGGATTTTTCAGTTTTGGAGGGAAATAGAGGGAAAATGGGTGAATTTAATATAATTTTGGGTGTGATCTCGTGCTAACTCACCCTGTGCCCACAGCCCCCTCCATCCTGCGGTGCATTCCCTGACCATTTGCAGGGGGGAATTAAGGGGAAATAATGTATATTTTTAAATTTTGGAGGCAGATAGAGGAGAAAATGGGTGAATTTAATATAATTTTGGGTGTGATGTGCTTTCCCACGCTGTTCCAGCATCCCTGTCCATCCTGCGGTGAATTCCCTGGAGAGGAATTCTGGCCAGTTGCAGGGGGGAATTAAGGGGAAATAATGGGGATTTTCCATTTGTGGCAGGGAATAGAGGGGAAAATGAGGCAATTTTGTATAATTTTGGGTGTGATCTCGTGCTAACTCACGCTGGGCCCACAGCCCCCTCCATCCTGCGGTGCATTCCCTGGAGAGGAATTCTGGCCATTTGCAGGGGGGAATTAAGGAGAAATAATGGGGATTTTCCAGTTGTGGCAGGGAATAGAGGGGAAAATGAGTCAATTTTGTATAATTTTGGGTGTGATCTCGTGCTAACTCACGCTGTGCCTACAACCCCGTCCATCCTGCGGTGCATTCCCTGACCATTTGCAGGGGGGAATTAAGGGGAAATAATGTATATTTTTAAATTTTGGAGGCAGATAGAGGAGAAAATGGGTGAATTTAATATAATTTTGGGTGTGATGTGCTTTCCCACGCTGTGCCAGCAGCCCTGTCCATCCTGCGGTGAATTCCCTGGAGAGGAATTCTGGCCATTTGCAGGGGGGAATTAAGGAGAAATAATGGGGATTTTCCAGTTGTGGCAGGGAATAGAGGGGAAAATGAGTCAATTTTGTATAAATTTGGGTGTGATCTTGTGCTAACTCACCCTGTGCCTACAACCCTGTCCATCCTGCGGTGCATTCCCTGACCATTTGCAGGGAATTAAGGGGAAATAGTGGGGATTTTTAAATTTTGGAGGGAAATTGAGGGGAAAATGGGTGCGCTTTGTATAAATTTGGGTGTGATCTTGTGCTAACTCGCCCTGTGCCTACAACCCTGTCCATCCTGCGGTGCATTCCCTGACCATTTGCAGGGAATTAAGGGGAAATAGTGGGGATTTTTAAATTTTGGAGGGAAATTGAGGGGAAAATGGGTGCGCTTTGTATAAATTTGGGTGTGATCTTGTGCTAACTCGCCCTGTGCCTACAACCCTGTCCATCCTGCGGTGCATTCCCTGACCATTTGCAGGGAATTAAGGGGAAATAATGGGGATTTTTCAAGTTTGGAGGGAGATACAGGAAAAACGGGTGAATTTTGTATAATTTTGGGGTGATGTTTTGCTGACCGCGCTGTGCCAGCAGCCCCGTCCATCCTGCGGTGGATTCCCTGGAGAGGAATTCTGGCCATTTGCAGGGGGGAATTAAGGGGAAATAATGGGGATTTTTCAATTTTGGAGGGAAATTGAGGGGAAAATGGGTGAGTTTTGTATAAATTTGGGTGTGATCCTGTGCTAACTCATGCTGTGCCCGCAGCCCCGTCCATCCTGCGGTGCATTCCCTGACCACGTTCAGGGAAGGAATTAAGGGGAAATAATGGGGATTTTTCAAGTTTGGAGGGAGATACAGGAAAAACGGGTGAATTTTGTATAATTTTGGGGTGATGTTTTGCTGACGGCGCTGTGCCAGCAGCCCCGTCCATCCTCCGGTGGATTCCCTGGAGAGGAATTCTGGCCATTTGCAGGGGAGGAATTAAGGGGAAATAGTGGGGATTTTTAAATTTTGGAGGGAAATTGAGGGGAAAATGGGTGAATTTTGTATAAATTTGGGTGTGATCCTGTGCTAACTCATGCTGTGCCCGCAGCCCCGTCCATCCTGCGGTGCATTCCCTGACCATTTTTGGGGGAAGAATTAAGGGGAAATAAAGGGGATTTTTCAATTTTGGAGGGGAAAATGGGCGAGTTTTGTATAAATTTGGGTGTGATCTCACGCTGACCCCCCCTGTGCCCGCAGCCCCGTCCATCCTGCGGCGCTCCCGGGCGCGCCGGGGCGGGAAGCGCGTGCGCTTCGCCCAGGTCACCGTCTACTACTTCGCCCGGCGCCAGGGCTTCACCTGCGTGCCCAGCGCCGGGGGCAGCTCCCTGGGCATGGCCCCGCGGCACCACCGTGCCCGCAGGTACAGCCTCAGCCAGTTCGCTCACCTGCGCCAGGTGAGCCACCGGCAGCACCTGCGGCAGCACCTGCGCCGGGAGAAACTGCGCGCCAGGAGGAGAGAGGTGAGGGGGCACGGACTGGGGGTACTGGGGAGGGAGGGGGAGTCCAGGGGGGAGTTATCTGGGGAGGGAGGGTGGAATTCAGGTGGGGAATAGCTGGGGAGGGAGGGCAGAATCTGGGGGGGATACCTGGGGAGGGAGAGGGAATCCAGGTGGGAAATACCTGACGAGGGAGAGGGAATTCAGGTGGGAAATACCTAGGGGGGGAGAGGGAATTCAGGTGGGAAATACCTAGCGGGGGAGAGGGAATTCAGGTGGGAAATAGCTGGAGGGGATTTGGGGTACCAGAGGGTGTCTGGGTGGAGAATACCTGGGGAGGGAGGGGGAATTCAGGTGGGAGATACCTAGGGAGGGAAGGGAAATGCAGGTGGGAAATAGCAGGGGAGGGAGAGGGAATTTAGGTTGGAAATAGCTGGGAAGGAAGGGTAGGATCCAGGTGGGAAATACCTAGGGAGGGAGAGGGAATTCAGGTGGGAAACAGCTGGGGAGAGAGAGGGAATCCAGGTGGGGGGATACCTGGGGAGGGAGAGGGAATTCAGGTGGGAAATACCTGGAGAGGGAGGGGGAATCCATGTGGGAAATACCTGAGGAGGGAAGGGGAATTCAGGTGAGAGATACCTGGGGAGGGAGGGCAGAATCCAGATGGGAAATAGCTGGGGAGAGAGAGGGAGTCCAGGTGGGGAATACCTGGGGAGGGAGTGGGAATCCAGGGGGAAATATCTGGGGTGGGAAATATCTGGGGAGGGAAGGAGGGAAGTTGGAATCCATGTGGGAAATACCTAGGAAGGGAGAGGGAATCCAGGTGGGAAGTAGCTGGAGAGGCAGCAGTGGGGGTCATACCTGGAGGGGATTTGGGGTGACAGAGTATCTGGGTGGGGATTTGGGGGAGCCAGGTATTGGGGCTGGGAGGGGGGAAATACCTGGATGGGTTTGGGGGTGGGAAAGCCCTTGGGGAGGGGTTTGGGGGAGGGAAGTGCAGAGTGCCTGGGTGAGGTTGGAAGAGGGGCAGACTGAGGGGAATCCAGGTAGGAAACACTTTGGGGGGAGCTTAGGGGGTACAGGGAAAAACCTGTGTGGGAAACACCTGGGTGGCACCTGGGGGTGATCGGGATGTTCTGGGGTGAATCTGGCAGTGCCTTTCCAAAAAAAAAAAAACCCAAACCAAAAAAAACCCCAAAAAACAAAAAGAAAAAACAAAACAAAACAATTAAATTTTCCTTTGGTTGGACAAGCCTTGGGAGGGACAAGGCTCAGTTTGGGCAGAGGGAAGCACACCTGGCCAGGTGACCCCTGTGGTCCCACACGTGTCCCTCTGTTAGTGTTCAGGAACACAAATCACAGAATGATTCCATGCAGGTGCTTTTATTGAAGAGCTCTGGGTGTCAGGCATTTCCAGCTGAACATGTTTTATATGGTTATATAACTTACATGTTAATTACTAAACTTCCATTGCTCTGTGTTACACATTGATTCCATCCAAGCAGGGGTTTCTCGTGATCCCCCTCAAACCCCTAACACAGTTTCTCACAATTCTACTTACAATTAAGCAATAATTATATCTAATAATTGTATTATTTATCACATACTGATTACCCAGCTGCAGTTTCATGAGCCAGCAAACACAAGGCCTGATTTCCCAGGGCCTGCAGGGATGTGCTCCCTGTTGATGGAGAGGCAAAGCTGTCCTTGTCCCCCTGAAAAGGAGAGAAGCCCAGAAGTTTGGGTGAAAAGCCACCTCACAGGGCCTTGGGGACTTCACCTCAAATTTAAGGACAACCAATTGGACAGCAGCCAAAAATTCTCACCTGGGCATTTCACTAGAAAAAGGAGTGAACAAAGGAATGAATTGCTTTTGTGGGGTGTTTTACCAGGAGCGAGGTCCTCGTGCACCTGGCTGGGTTTTTCTGTTTGTTATTTTGTCTTTTATAAAACCTTTTTGTTTCCAGCACTGCAGCAGAAGCCATGCTGCTGATTTTTATGCCTCCAAAGGTGGCTGAGCTATCTTGGGTGTGTTACATACCTCAAAAAGCTCATGAGACCTGGCCTGAGGAGGCACATGCAACAGGGGCCTACCCTTCCCATTCCCCAGGGCTCACCAACCCTGACTTGCTTTCTAACTCCCCGAATTTCAAGTTTTCTCCTGGATTAGGTGAAAAGCCACCTCATAGACCTTAGGAACAAATTGCTTTTGTGGGGTGTTTTACCAGGAGCAAGTCAGGTCCTACCCTTGCTTACCATCCCAAACTTCCTAACTCCCAAACTTGCTGATTTTTAACCCTTTCCCTCCCCCTCCATGGGCTTCCCAACCCTAACTTTCTTTCCAACTCCCTGAATTTCAAGTATTTCTCCTGGATTAGGTGAAAAGCCACCTCATAGACCTTAGGAACTAATTGCTTTTGTGGGGTGTTTTACCAGGAGCAAGCCAGGTCCTACCCTTACTCACCAACCCAAACTTTCTTCCTAACTCCTGAACTTGCCCATTTTTAACCCTTTCCCTCCCCCTCCACAGGCTTACCAACCCTATCTTTCTAACTCCCTGAATTTCAAGTTTTTCTCCTGGATTAGATGAAAAGCCACCTCATAGGGCCTTGGGGGCTTCACCTCAAATTTAAGGATTGCCAATTGGACAGGAGCCAAAAATTCCCACCTGAAAAAGGAGTGAACAAAGGAGCTAATTGCTTTTGTGGGGTGTTTTACCAGGACCAAGCCAGGTCCTACCCTTGCTTACCAACCCAAACTTCAACTCCCCGAATTACCAAGTTTTTCTCCTGGATTAGATGAAAAGCCACCTCATAGACCTTAGGAACAAATTGCTTTTGTGGGGTGTTTTACCAGGACCAAGCCAGGTCCTACCCTTGCTTACCATCCCAAACTTTCTTCCTAACTCCTGAACTTCCCGATCTTTAACCCTTTCCCTCCCCCTCTACGGGCTTACCAACCCAAACTTTCTTTCTTAACTCCCTGAATTTCAAGTTTTTCTCCTTGATTAGGTGAAAAGCCACCTCATAGACCTTAGGAACTAATTGCTTTTGTGGGGTGTTTTACCAGGACCAAGCCAGGTCCTACCCTTGCTCACCATCCCAAACTTCCTAACTCCGGAATTTCCCATTTTTAACCCTTTCTCTGTGCTGCAGCTGACCCAGAACGGCACGGTGCCGTCGGCCGAGGCCGCGGGGCTCACCTTGGCCGACGTGTCCGACGACGACCTGGACGTGGGGCAGGTGGAGGTGGGCGATTATTTCTACCTGCAGCCGCTGCCCACCAAGCGGCGCCGGGCGCTGCTGCGCGCCTCGGGCGTGCGCAGGATCGACGCCGAGGAGCGGCAGGAGCTGCGGGCGCTGCGCCTGTCCCGCGAGCAGTGCGGCTGCCTGTGCCGCCTGACCTGCGAGCCGCGCACCTGCGCCTGCAGCCAGGCCGGCATCCAGTGCCAGGTGAGACACGGGGGGCTGGCAAGGGGGGGAGAGCCAGGTGTGCCAGGCTGGCATCCAGTGCCAGGTGAGACACGGGGGGCTGGCAAGGGGGGGAGAGCCAGGTGTGCCAGGCTGGCATCCAGTGCCAGGTGAGACACGGGGGGCTGGGAAGGGTGGGGAGAGCCAGGTGAGGGCATCCAAGAGCCAAATTCCTGCTGTCCAGGTGGGATCTGGGGTCACTCTGGGCTGGGATTCAGGCTCTGGGGTGGGGATCCTGTAGGATCCTCCACCTGTGGAGACACCTGGCTGGGATGAAGCCCTGCCAGGATGTCTGGGGTGGGATTCAGGCTCTGGGGGGCTCCTGGCTGGGATAAAGCCCCCAGCAGGATGCCAGAGTGGGATTCAGGCTCTGGGGTGGTGAGCCTGTGGGGTCCTCCCACTGGAGACACCTGGCTGGGATAAAGCCCTGCCAGGATGTTTGGGGTGGGATTCAGGCTTTGGGGGGCTCCTGGCTGGGATAAAGCCCAGCAGGATGCCGGGGTGGGATTTGGGCTCTGGGGGGCTCCTGGCTGGGGTGGGAGGCAGGCTGGGAGGGTTCCTGGCTGGGATGAAGCCTCCAGGAGGATGCCTGGGTGGGATTCAGGCTCTGAGGGGATCCTTGCTGGGATGAAGCCCCAGCAGGATGTTGGGGTGGGATTCAGGTTCTGGCGGGGGGATCCTATGGGATCCTCCACCTGTGGAGACACCTGGCTGGGATGAAGCCCTGCCGGGATGTTTGGGGTGGGATTTGGGCTCTGGGGGGCTCCTGGCTGGGATAAAGCCCCCAGCGGGATGCCTGGGTGGGGTGCAGGCTCTGGGGGGCTCCTGGCTGGGGTGGGATTCGGGCTCGGGGGGCTCCTGGCTGGGGTGGGATGCAGGCTCTGTGGGGATCCTGGCTGGGGTGGGATTCGGGCTCTGGGGGGCTCCTGGCTGGGATGAAGCCCCCAGCGGGATGCCTGGGTGGGATTCGGGCTCTGGGGGGATCCTGGCTGGGATAAAGCCCAGCAGGATGCCAGGGTGGGATTCGGGCTCGGGGGGCTCCCGCAGGCTGCTCAGGGGTGTGCCTGTGCCCAGGTGGATCGCACGTCGTTCCCGTGCGGCTGCTCCCGGGACGGCTGCGGGAACGTGGCCGGGCGCATCGAGTTCAACCCGCTGCGCGTCCGCACGCACTTCCTGCACACCCTGATGAAGCTGGAGCTGCAGAGCCGGCGGGAGGAGGAGGAGGACGAGGAGGAAGGAGCTGCTGCCCTCGCTGGCCCCAGCTGGCCGCCCCCACAGCCCCCCGAGACTCAGGACTTCCAGGAGTACCTGGCGGAGAACGAGCGGGCGGTGCTGCACCTGCAGACGGCCGAGGAGCTGGAGAGGCTGAAGGCTGAGGAAGACTCCGGAAGCGGCTCTGGGGGAGAGGGGGGCGGGGTCTGCGTGCTGGGGGAGCAGCTGGATGGCAGCTGGCAGGTGAAAGCCCCCCCGTGCCCCGGGCTCGCCCCCGCCATCCTGATCCCGGCCCAGTTCCCGCTGGGGTCTCCTGTGCTGTGCTACCCCCCGGGGCAGCCGGCCCAGGCGGGCTCCCCGCCCGACCTGCCCGATGCACCTGGGCTCTTCTGCCAGCTGGAGCCACGGGCAGGTGCCAAGGGGGGCAGCGGCCACGTGGAGCATCCAGCTCCAGCCTCCAGCCCCCCTGAGAAGGAGCTGGGGGTCCCACCTGTCCCTGCTGCTGGGAGCAAGGGAGGAGCGCCCCAAAATCTCCCCGAGCACCTGGAGCACCCCCACCTGCCCATATGAGTGGCCTGAGGCCCTCTGGCTCCATTATTTATTCCATGGATTGATTATTTAATTGGTGGGGGCTGCTCTGGACAGAGGATTCACCTGGCCCAGGGCCAGGAGTCCTTCACTCACCTGGTGGGGGTCACCTGTGCCAGGACTCACCTGAGCTGCACCTCTGGGAGCCTTCCTGTTCTCCATCCCAGCTGGTGGGGCTCACCTGTGCCAGGACTCACCTGAGCTGCACCTCTGGGAGCCTTCCTGTTCTCCATCCCACCTGGCAGAGATCACCTGTGCCAGGACTCACCTGAGCTGCACCTCTGGGAGCCTTCCTGTTCTCCATCCCAGCTGGTGGGGCTCACCTGTGCCAGGACTCACCTGAGCTGCACCTCCTGGGTCCCGTGGCAGCTCTGTCCCCCCTGGCTGCCTCCATTTTCCTTGTTTTTAAGGGAAAAGTCCTTTTTCCCTAATTGCTGTTTGTTTCATGAATGTCTCACTGGGCTGCCTCCCATCCCACCTCATCCAGGTGATGCTCCCACTCCCCTGCAGCTGGGATGGATTGGGGAACACCTGGAACTGGCACAAGAGACCCAGGACTGGAATTCCCAAACTCACCTGGAACATTTTGGGGGGTTGAACCAACTTCACCTCCTCCATCACCTGGAAGTGATCACCTGTACCTGTGGGAACCCTCTGGGATGTTCATGCCCTGCTGGGGGGTTGGAGCTGCCCCTCCAGGAGCAGGATTTGGGATGTGCAGGAGTGTCCCTGTTACCCCATGGGTGCGATGTCACCTGGGCCTGGGGCTCTCAGCTGCCTCCTTGCCCATCCCAGGTGAGCTCCATCCATCCCTGCAGGTGACCCTCACCTGGCTGTGTTTCCCAAAGAGCTGTTCCTGCCATTCCTGCCCTCGGGATCCATCCCACGGGGCCCTGCAGGTGTGCCCAGGTGTCAGCTCCTGCTGCTCCTGCTGCTCTGGAGCTCCCTGTGCTGCTCCTCAGGTGCTTCCTGCTCACCTGTGTCCTTCTGGCTCTGGGCTCTCCACTGGCATCAGACTGGTCAGACTGGGATGGATTCAGGTTCTCCAGGCTCACCTGGTCCCTCCAGCCCTTCCTTGGACTGGGATTCATGGAAAACCCACCTGTGCTCCGGACCTTCCTGCAGCCCTGGGGTCTGTCTTGGGGTGAAACTTCTCGTTTCTGGGGCTTTTGCCTCTTTTTTGGCTTCAGCCAGGTGAGATCAACCTGGCCCAGCAGCAATTCCAGCCTGGAAGAGGCAGGAGGGGGGCAAAGGGGGCTGTGGGGTGGGGCTGCCTGTGGATTTGCTCACCTGGAAGCTCTTGGATTCTGGAATCTGCTCACCTGCTTGGGTCTGTGCCCCAAATCCTACGTTCTGCTCACCTGGACCCTACAGACTGTGGGATCTGCTCACCTGGACCTGCTCACCTTGAGGGATCTGCTCACCTGGACCTGCTCACCTTGAGGGATCTGCTCACCTTGAGAGATCTGTGCGCCTGGACCTGCTCACCTTGAGGGATCTGTGCCCCTGGATCTGCTCACGTGGACCTGCTCACCTTGAGGGATCTGCTCACCTGGATCTGCTCACCTTGAGGGGTCTGCTCACCTGGACCTGCTCACCTTGAAGGATCTGCTCACCTTGCGAGATCTGTGCGCCTGGACCTGCTCACCTTGAGGGATCTGTGCCCCTGGATCTGCTCACCTGGACCTGCTCACCTTGAGGGATCTGCTCACCTGGACCTGCTCACCTTGAGGGGTCTGCTCACCTTGAGAGATCTGAGCACCTGGACCTGCTCACCTGGATCTGCTTACCTGAGCACTCCCAGGACCTGCTCACCTTGAGGGATCTGTACCCCTGGACCTGCTCATCTAGATCTGCTCACCTTGAGGGACCTGCTCACCTGGACCTGCTCACCTTGTGGAATCTGCTCACCTGGAGGGACCTGCTCACCTGGATCTGCTCACCTGGAGGGACCTGCTCACCTGGATCTGCTCACCTGGAGGGACCTGCTCACCTGGATCTGCTCACCTGGAGGGACCTGCTCACCTGGATCTGCTCACCTGGAGGGACCTGCTCACCTGGACCTGCACATGGATCTGCTCACCTGGATCTGCTCACCTTGAGGGACCTGCTCACCTGGACCTGCTCACCTTGTGGAATCTGCTCACCTTGAGGGACCTGCTCACCTGGATCTGCTCACCTGGATCTGCTCACCTGGAGGGACCTGCTCACCTGGAGGGACCTGATCACATGGATCTGCTCACCTTGAGGGATCTGCTCACCTGGACCTGCTCACCTTGTGGAATCTGCTCACCTGGAGGGACCTGCTCACATGGATCTGCTCACCTGGAGGGACCTGCTCACCTGGATCTGCTCACCTGGAGGGACCTGCTCACCTGGACCTGCACATGGATCTGCTCACCTGGATCTGCTCACCTTGAGGGACCTGCTCACCTGGACCTGCTCACCTTGTGGAATCTGCTCACCTTGAGGGACCTGCTCACCTGGATCTGCTCACATGGATCTGCTCACATGGATCTGCTCACCTTGAGGGATCTTTGCCCCTGGATCTGCTCACCTTGAGGGATCTGTTCACCTGAGCACTCCCAGGATCTGCTCACCTGGACCTGCTCACCTTGAGGGATCTGTTCACCTGGACCTGCTCACCTGGAGGGATCTGCTCACCTGGAGGGATCTGCTCACATGGATCTGCTCACCTGGACCTGCTCCCCTGGAGGGCTGTGTGCCCCTGGCCCTGCTCACCTGGGTGCCCCCAACCCCCCCAGGGGCCCAAACCCCCCAGTCCAGCTGCCCCACCCCGTTCTCCTCCTGACCTTTTGATTTCACCCTTGGTTTTGGCTTTCCCAGCAGTTTCCCCACACTGGGGTGGGACCTCCCCACCACTTCTGGGGTTTGAGGGTCCCCTGGTGCTCCTGGGGGGTCACCTGTCCCCTTTGAGGGGGTTAAAAGGGGTTTGAGGGGGCTCAGAGTGGGGTTTTTAGGGGGTTCAGGGAGGTTCAAAGTGGGGTTTTTAGGGGTTATGGGGATGTTGAGGCGTTTTTTGGGATTTAAAGAGGTTCAGAGGGGCCCTGGGTGCCCCCAGCCCCGGGGTCCCAGGGGCCCAACCCCCCAGGGGCCCAACCCCCCCAGGGGCCCAACCCCCCCAGTCCAGCTGCCCCACCCCGTTCTCCTCCTGACCTTTTGATTTCACCCTTGGTTTTGGCTTTCCCAGCAGTTTCCCCACACTGGGGTGGGACCTCCCCACCACTTCTGGGGTTTGAGGGTCCCCTGGTGCTCCTGGGGGGTCACCTGTCCCCTTTGAGGGGGTTAAAAGGGGTTTGAGGGGGCTCAGAGTGGGGTTTTTAGGGGGTTCAGGGAGGTTCAAAGTGGGGTTTTTAGGGGTTATGGGGATGTTGAGGCGTTTTTTGGGATTTAAAGAGGTTCAGAGGGGTTTTTATGGGATTTAGAGGTTTGGGACAGTTTAAAAAGGGGTTTAAGGGGGCTAAAGGGGTTTTTAGTGGGGTTCAGGCAGGTTCAAAGTGGGGTTTCTGGAGTTATGGGATCATTGAGGGTTTAAAATGGTTCAGAGGGGTTTTAGGGGTTCAGAGAGGTTTGAGGGGGCTGAAGGGGGTTCAGTTGGATCTAAAGGGGTTTATAAAGAAAGTTAAAGGGTCTTTTAGGAGATCAAGGGGGTTCTGAGGGGTTTAAGGGGCTTTAAAAAGAGTTTGAGGGGTTCAAGGGGATTCAGTGGGGTTTGAGGGTGTCAAAGGGGTTTTTTAGGCTCTTGAAGGGAGGTTTAAGGGGGTTTAAGAAGGGCTTTAGGGGGTTCAGAGGAGTTTAAAGGGGCTCAGGTGGGGTTTAGGTTGGTTTAAAGGGTTTTGGGGGGCTCAAAAGGGGGTTCAAGTGAGTTCAGAAGATTTAAGGGGGATTAAAAGGGGATTCAGGGGCCTTGAGTGCGTTCAAAGGGGTTTGAGGTTCAGGGGGTTCAGAGGAAGGGGGTAAAGGGTTAAAAATGGGGTTCAGGGGGGCATTTGGGGGTGCAGAGGGTGTTTTTAGGGGTTCAGGGAGGGATTTGATGCTGTTCAGAGGTGTTTTAGGGCTCCAGAGGGGATTTCAGGGGTTGGCAGGGCCAGAGGGGTTTTAGGGCATTCCCGGGGTTGTTTTGGTGTCCAGGAGGGGTCAAAAGGGGGTTCAGGGGGTTCCAGGGGCTCTGGGGGAGTCCAGAGGGGTTTTGGGGCATTCACGGGGTTGCTTTCGTGTCCAGGAGGGGTCAAAAGGGGGTTCAGGGGGTTCCAGGGGCTCTGGGGAATCCAGAGGGGCTTTGGGGGGTCAGAGGGGATTTCCCAGGGGGATTTGGGGTGGGGAGGGGCCGGTTCCCAGCCCGGGGCCTCGGTGACCCCCAAACCCCCCGGGAGGTGCCCAAATCCCCCAGGAACGGCCCCAAACCCGGCGGGACCCCCCGGGGCCGGGGAGAGGGGCAGGGGACCCCAAATCCTGCCCTGGACCCCCAGCTGGTGCTTCCCAAACCACGGAATTCCTGGATTTATCCCATTGCACCCCAAACCCCAGAATTCACAGATTTATCCCATTGCACCCCAAAACCACAGAGTTCACAGATTTATCCTATTGCACCCCAAACCCCAGAATTCCTGGATTTATCCCATTGCACCCCAAAACCACAGAGTTCACAGATTTATCCTATTGCACCCCAAACCCCAGAATTCCTGGATTTATCCCATTGCACCCCAAAACCACAGAGTTCACAGATTTATCCTATTGCACCCCAAACCCCAGAATTCCTGGATTTATCCCATTGCACCCCAAAACCACAGAGTTCACAGATTTATCCCATTTCCCTCCAAAGCCCCCAGAATTCCTGAATTTATTCAATTTCCCCCCAAACCGCAGAATGCCCAGATTTATCCCATTCCACCCCAAGCCATGAAATTCCTGGATTTTTTCCCATTTCCCCCCAAACCCCCCAGAATTCCCAGATTTATCCCATTTCATCCCAATCCATGGAATTCCCAGATTTATCCCATTCCACCCCAAACCCCCCAGAAATCCTGGATTTATTCAATTTCCCCCCAAACCACAGAATTCCCAGATCTGCCCCATTCCACCCCAAACCATGGAATTCCCAGATTTATCCCATTCCACCCCAAACCACAGAATTTCCAGATTTATCTGATTTTTCCCCAAACCACAGAATTCCCAGATTTATCCCATTTTCCCCCAAATCCCCAGAATTCCCAGATTTATCTGATTTCCCCCCAAACCACAGAATTCCCAGATCTGCCCCATTCCACCCCAAACCATGGAATTCCTGGATTTTTCCCATTTCCTCCCAAACCATGGAATTTCCAGATTTATCTCATTGCACCCCAAACCATGGAATTCCACCCCAAAAGCCCAGAATTCCCAGATTTATCCCATTCCACCCCAAACCACAGAATTCCCAGATTTATCTGATTTCCCCCCAAACCACGGAATTCCTTGATTTATCCCATTTCCCTCCAAACCCCTCAGAAATCCTGGATTTATTCAATTTCCCCCAAACCATAGAATTCCCAGATTTATCCCATTCCACCCCAAACCATGGAATTTCTGGATTTATCCCATTGCATCCCAAAAGCCCAGAATTCCCAGATTTATCTGATTTCCCCCCAAAACCCCAGAATTCCCAGATTTATTTGATTTTCCCCCAAACCCCCCAGAATTTCCACATTTATCTGATTTTCCTCCAAACCACAGAATTCCCAGATTTATCTCATTTCATCCCAAACCCTCCAGAATTCCCAGATTTATCCCATTCCACCCCAAACCATGGAATTCCCAGATTTATCTGATTTCCCCCCAAACCACGGAATTCCTTGATTTATCCCATTTCCCTCCAAACCCCTCAGAAATCCTGGATTTATTCAATTTCCCCCAAACCATAGAATTCCCAGATTTATCTGATTTTCCTCCAAACCACAGAATTCCCAGATTTATCTGATTTTTCCCCAAACCATGGAATTCCTGGATTTTTCCCGTTTCATCCCAAACCATGGAATTCCCACATTTATCTCATTGCACCCCAAACCACGGAATTCCACCCCAAAACCCCAGAATTCCCAGCTTTATCTGATTTCCCCCCAAACCATGGGATTCCCAGATTTATCCCATTCCACCCCAATCCACGGAATTCCTGGATTTTTCCCATTTCCCCCCAAACCATGGGATTCCCAGATTTATCCCATTTCCCCCCAAACCCCCAGAATTCCCGGATTTTTCCCATTCCCCCAACCCCCCGAGTTCCTGGATCTGGCCCTCGCTGGTGCTACAGCCCCCAAACCCCCTGGGCTCCCCAAACCTCCCCCAGGGTGTCCAAAGCGGCTTCGGAACTTTTAATGTCATTTTTATTTCTTTTTTAGCTTTTATTCCCTTTTTTCTACTTCTTTTTTATTCCTTTAATTTTGAATTTGGTTTTTCTTTCCTTTTACATTTAATTTTAATTTTTTTTTAATTTTGTTTTTATTGCCTTTTTATTTCTTTATTAAATTTTTACTTGCTCTTTCTTTTTTCTCCAAACCCCAGAATTCCCGGATTTTTCCCATTCCCCCCAACCCCCCGAGTTCCTGGATCTGGCCCTCGCTGGTGCTACAGCCCCCAAACCCCCTGGGCTCCCCAAACCTCCCCCAGGGTGTCCAAAGCGGCTTCGGAACTTTTAATGTCATTTTTATTTCTTTTTTAGCTTTTATTCCCTTTTTTCTACTTGTTTTTTATTCCTTTAATTTTTATTTTGGTTTTTCTTTCCTTTTACATTTAATTTTAATTTTTTTTTAATTTTGTTTTTATTGCCTTTTTATTTCTTTATTAAATTTTTACTTGCTCTTTCTTTTTTTAATTCAATTTATTTCCTTTTTAATTTCCCTTTTAACTTTATCCTTTCCTTATTTCTGTTCCATTTTTAATTTCATGTTGTGGTTTTTAATTTCCATTTTAACTCCACCTTTGATGCCACCCAGTGAATCCAAAGCTTCTCCCCACTATTATTCATTTTTCCTGCTTTTCCGCAGTTTCCCGGGACAATGCTGTATTTAAAGAGAATATTTAAGTGGAAAAATAAAAAGTGGTTAAACTTGACCCGGAGTTGTGGTTTAAACTGGGGCAGATTCATAAAATTGGGTTAAATCCACTGAAATCTGGGTTAAATGGAACAGAAATTGGGTAAAATGGATGAAATTGGGTTAAATGAATGAAATTTGGGTAAAATGAATCAAATTTGGGTGAAATGAATCAAATTTGGGTGAAATGAATGAAATTTGGGTAAAATGAATGAAATTTGGGTTAAATAGAAGAGAAAATTTGGTTAAATTAATGAAATTTCGGGTAAAATGAATGAAAGTTGGGTAAAATGAATCAAATTTGGGTAAAATGAATGAAATTTGGGTTAAATGAATGAAATTTGGGTAAAATGAATGAAAGTTGGGTTAAATTAATGAAATTGGGGTAAAATGGATTAAATTTGGGTGAAATGAATGAAATTTGGGTGAAATGGATGAAATTTGGGTAAAATGAATGAAATTTGGGTTAAATAGAAGAGAAAATTTGGTTAAATTAATGAAATTTGGGTAAAATGAATGAAAGTTGGGTTAAATTAATGAAATTGGGGTAAAATGGATTAAATTTGGGTTAAATGAATGTTGGGTGAAATGGATGAAATTTGGGTTAAATGAATCAAATTTGGGTAAAATGGGTGAAATTTGGGTAAAATGGGTGAAATTTGGGTAAAATGGATGAAATTTGGGTGAAATGAATGAAATTTGGGTTAAATGAATCAAATTTGGGTTAAATTAATGAAATTTGGGTGAAATGGATGAAATTTGGGTGAAATGGATGAAATTTGGGTGAAATGAATCAAATTTGGGTGAAATGAATGAAATTTGGGTGAAATGGATGAAATTTGGGTGAAATGGATGAAATTTGGGTGAAATGAATCAAATTTGGGTTAAATGAATGAAATTTGGGTGAAATGAATCAAATTTGGGTGAAATGAGTGAAATTTGGGTGAAATGAATGAAATTTGGGTTAAATGAATCAAATTTGGGTGAAATGAATCAAATTTGGGTGAAATGAATCAAATTTGGGTGAAATGAATGAAAGTTGGGTTAAATTAATGAAATTGGGGTAAAATGGATTAAATTTGGGTTGAATGAAATTTGGGTGAAATGGATGAAATTTGGGTTAAGTAGAAGAGAAAATTGGGTAAAATGAATGAAATTTGGGTTAAATGAATGAAATTTGGGTGAAATGAATGAAATTTGGGTAAAATGAATGAAATTTGGGTGAAATAGAAGAGAAAATTTGGTTAAATTAATGAAATTTGGGTAAAATGAATGAAATAGATGCGCTGGGATTTGGGTGGGGCTCACTGAGTTTGGGTGGAATTCACAGCATTTGGGTAAAATCCCAGCTTTGCCCCTGGGTTCCCTCGGAGCCCGGGACTGGACTTGGTCCAGAAGGGACTGGGGGCACCTGGGACCCCCGGGCCCCGTCCCATCATCCCATCATCCCATCCCATGGATCCATCCCATCCCATCCCATCCCATGGATCCATCCCATCATCCCGTTATCCCATCCCATGGATTCATCCCATCATTCCCATCATTCCCATCCCATTATCTCATCACCCCATGATCCCATCCCATGGATCCATCCCATCCCATCCCATCCCATGGATCCATCCCATGATCCCATCCCAGTTCCCATCCCATCCCAGTTCTGGTCCCAGTCCAATCCCATCATCCCATTATCCCATCCCATGGATCCATCCCATCATTCCCATCCCATCCCATGATCCCATCCCAGTTCCCATCCCATCCCATCCCATCCCATCCCATCCCATCCCATCCCATCCCATCCCATCCCATCCCATGCCATCCCATGGATCCCATAATTCCGTCCCTCTTCCCATCCCAGTTCTGGTCCCAGTTCCAATCCCATTTTCCTGTTATCCCATAATTCTCATCTCATTATCCCATCCCATGGATCCATCCCATTATCCCATCCCTGTTCTCATCCCAGTTCTGGTCCCAGTCCAATCCCATTATCCCATTATCCCATCCCATGGATCCATCCCATCATTCCCGTCATTCCCATTCCATTATCCCATTATCCCATCACGTGAATCCCATCCCTGTTCCCATCCCATGGATCCCGTGCCAGTTCCCATCCCATTATCCCACTGTCCCGTTATCCCACTGTCCCGTTATCCTATTATCCCATCCCCGTTCCCATCCCCGCTATCCCGTTATCCCATCCCCGTTATCCCACCCCCGTTATCCCATCCCCGTTATCCCATCCCCGTTATCCCGTTATCCCATCCCCGTTATCCCATCCCCGTTATCCCGTTATCCCATCCCCGTTATCCCATCCCCGTTATCCCGTTATCCCAATATCCCATCGCTATTCCACCCTTGTTATCCCATTATCGCATCTCCGCTATCCCATTTCTATCCCGTTATCCTGCTATCCCACTATCCCACTGCTATCCCGTTATCCCAGATGCGCTGGGATTTGGGTGGGGCTCACTGAGTTTGGGTGGAATTCACAGCATTTGGGTAAAATCCCAGCTTTGCCCCTGGGTTCCCTCGGAGCCCGGGACTGGACTTGGTCCAGAAGGGACTGGGGGCACCTGGGACCCCCGGGCCCGTCCCAGCAGTCCCATCATCCCATCCCATGGATCCATCCCATCCCATCCCATCCCATCCCATCCCATCCCATCCCATGGATCCCATAATTCTGTCCCTCTTCCCATCCCAGTTCTGGTCCCAGTTCCAATCCCATTTTCCTGTTATCCCATAATTCTCATCTCATTATCCCATCCCATGGATCCATCCCATTATCCCATCCCTGTTCTCATCCCAGTTCTGGTCCCAGTCCAATCCCATCATCCCATTATCCCATTATCCCATTATCCCATTATCCCATCCCATGGATCCATCCCATCATTCCCGTCATTCCCATTCCATTATCCCATTATCCCATCACGTGAATCCCATCCCTGTTCCCATCCCATGGATCCCGTGCCAGTTCCCATCCCATTATCCCACTGTCCCGTTATCCCACTGTCCCGTTATCCTATTATCCCATCCCTGTTCCCATCCCCGCTATCCCGTTACCCCATCCCCGTTGTCCTGTTATCCCATCCTTGTTATCCCGTTATCCCATCCTCATTGTCCCATTCTCGTTATCCCGTTATCCCATCCCCGTTCCCACCCCCGTTCCCATCCCCGTTATTGCTGTGTCCCCTGCTGTGACCTCGTTATGTCCCTGCTGTCACCCCGATGTGATCCCGTTACGTCGTCTCTGTCCCCTGCTGTGACCCCGCTGTGTCCACCCAATGTCACCCCACTGTCCCCACTGTGTCCCCCCAATGTCACCCCACTGTGTCACCCCACTGTCCCCCCGCTGTCCCTGCTGTCCCCCCCCAATGCCACCCCGCTGTGACCCCGCTGTCCCCGCTGTGTCCCCCAATGTCCCCCGCTGTCCCGTGTCCCCAGTCCTGTCCCCTGCCCTGTCCCCGGGTGTGTCCCCTGCCCTGTCCCCTGCCCTGTCCCCAGGTGTGTCCCCAGCCCTGTCCCCAATGCTGTCCCCAGGGGTGCCCAAGTTGGGGGGGGGGTGGGACACTGCTGACCCCGGGGTGGAAAATGGCCCCAGTGCTCCCAGTGCCACCTGCAGCTCCCAGTGCTGCCTTCACCTGGCAGCGCCACCCAGTGCCCTCCCAGTGCCCCCAGTTCACACTTCCAGTGCCCCCAGTTCACACTCCCAGTGCCCCCAGTTCCCACTCCCAGTCCCTTTCAGTGCCCCAGTTCACACTCCCAGTGCCCCCAGTTTGTCCCAGTTTGTCTCTATTCCTCCTGCATGGCACCTCCAGTGCCCCCAGTTCACACTCCCAGTCCCTCTCAGTGCCCCCAGTACCCCAGTTCACACTCCTAGTCCCTCCCAGTCCCACCCACTCCCCCCAGTGTCCCCAGTCCCTCCCAGCGCTCCCAGTCCCTCCCGGTCCCCCCAGTTCACACTCCCACACCCTTTCAGTGCCCCCCAGTTCACACTTCCCGTCCCTCCCAGTGCTCCCAGTCCCTCCCAGTCCCCCCAGTTCACACTCCTAGACCCTCCCAGTGCCCCCAGTCCGTCCCAGTGCCCCCAGTCCCACCCGGTGCTCCCAGTCCTTCCCAGTCCCTCCCAGTGCCCCAGTTCACACTCCCAGTCCCTCCCAGTCCCTCCCAGTCCCCCCAGTGCCCCAGTTCACACTCCCAGTCCCTCCCAGTCCTTCCCAGTCCCTCCCAGTGCCCCAGTTCACACTCCCAGTCCCTCCCAGTCCCCCCAGTGCCCCCAGTCCCCGCCGTGTCCCCGTGTCCCCAGGACGCCGCCTCGCTGGCTGACGTGGTGGTGTGGGGCAGCCTGTTCCCCGTGCTCCAGGACGACTCCAGTCTGCCCAGTAAGAGCGGGCAGGGGGTGGCTCGGGGGGGTCCCTGCGGGGCCGGGCCGCCCCCCCTGACCCCCCCCACCCCTGCCGTGCCCAGGTGAGCCGCCGGTGCTGCGCCGCTGGCTCG
>NW_024363383.1:807814-818070 GCF_014805655.1 Passer montanus | reverse complement strand
CCCAGGTGCGCCCCCGCCCCGGGGGGAGGGCGGGGGGCGGCGGCGGGCGGCCCCCCTCACCCGGTGCCCGCAGGACGAGGAGAGCCCCGAGCGGACGCTGACCGACGACGACATCGCCGCCGCCGCGGAGATCTGGGCACAGGGACCCGCCGCGCTGCCCCCGCCCCGGCAGCAGCCCACGCCCGTGTGAGTGTGCCAGGCGGTGCTCACCTGTGTGAGTGTGTGTGAGTGTGCCAGGTGCTGCTCACCTGTGTGTGAGTGTGCCAGGCAGTGCCCACCTGAGTGTGTGAGTGTGTGTGAGTGTGCCAGGTGCTGCTCACCTGTGTGAGTGTGAGTGTGTGTGTGCCAGGCAGTGCCCACCTGAGTGTGTGAGTGTGTGAGTGTGCCAGGCAGTGCCCATCTGTGTGAGTGTGTGTGTGAGTGTGCCAGGCGGTGCCCACCTGTGTGAGTGTGTGCCAGGCAGTGCTCACCTGTGTAAGTGTATGTGAGTGTGAGTGTGCCAGGCGGTGCCCACCTGTGTGAGTGTGTGAGTGTGTGAGTGTGCCAGGTGGTACTCACCTGTGTGAGTGTGCCCAGGTGGTGCTCACCTGTGTGAGTGTGTGCCAGGCGGTGGCCATCTGTGTGAGTGTCCCAGGAGGTGCTCACCTGTGTGTGAGTGTCTGTGTGTGCCCAGTGGTGCTCACCTGTGTGAGTGTGCCAGGTGCTGCTCACCTGAGTGTGTGAGTGAGTGTGCCAGATGGTGCTAACTGTGTGTGTGTGTGCCCAGGTGGCACACACCTGTGTGTGTGTGCCAGGTGCTGCTCAGCTGTGTGTGTGTGCCCAGGTGGGACTCACCTGTGTGAGTGTGTACCCAGGTGGCACTGGGGGTGCAGGGGCACACTGCTCTGACCCCCCCTCCCGGCAGGTTACCTGTGGAGGGCGAGAGGAACGTGCTGATCACCAGCGCGCTGCCCTACGTCAACAACGTCCCTCACCTGGGCAACATCATCGGCTGCGTGCTCAGCGCCGACACCTTCGCCAGGTGAGGCTGCGGGGGCTGCGGGTGGGACAGCTGGGACAGGTGTGACAGGTGTGGCACGTGTTACAGGTGTGGCAGGTGTGCATTTGGTGGGGCTGTGCTACCTGCATGGGTGCGACAGGTGTGCATCTGGAGGGGTGTGTTGTTTGCACAGGTGTTACAGGTGTGCATCTGGAGGGGTGTGTTGTTTGCACAGGTGTTACAGGTGTGCATCTGGAGGGGTGTGTTGTTTGCACAGGTGTTACAGGTGTGCATCTGGAGGGGTGTGTTGTTTGCACAGGTGTTACAGGTGTGCATCTGGAGGGGTGTGTTAGGCGGTGCCCACCTGTGTGTGTGAGTGTGCCAGGCAGTGCTCACCTGTGTGAGAGCGTGTGCCAGGTGGTGCTCACCTGTGTGTGTGAGTGTGTGTGTGAGTGTGCCAGGCAGTGCTCACCTGTGTGAGAGCGTGTGCCAGGTGGTGCTCACCTGTGTGAGTGTGTGCCAGGCGGTGGCCATCTGTGTGAGTGTCCCAGGAGGTGCTCACCTGTGTGTGAGTGTCTGTGTGTGCCCAGTGGTGCTCACCTGTGTGAGTGTGCCAGGTGCTGCTCACCTGAGTGTGTGAGTGAGTGTGTCAGGCAGTGCTCACCTGTGTGAGAGTGTGAGTGTGCCAGGCAGTGCCCATCAGTGTGTGTGTGCCCAGGTGGCACACGCCTGTGTGTGTATGCCAGGTGGCACACACCTGTGTGAGTGTGCCAGGTGCTGCTCACCTGAGTGTGTGAGTGAGTGTGCCAGATGGTGCTAACTGTGTGTGTGTGTGCCCAGGTGGCACACACCTGTGTGTGTGTGCCAGGTGCTGCTCAGCTGTGTGTGTGTGCCCAGGTGGGACTCACCTGTGTGAGTGTGTACCCAGGTGGCACTGGGGGTGCAGGGGCACACTGCTCTGACCCCCCCTCCCGGCAGGTTACCTGTGGAGGGCGAGAGGAACGTGCTGATCACCAGCGCGCTGCCCTACGTCAACAACGTCCCTCACCTGGGCAACATCATCGGCTGCGTGCTCAGCGCCGACACCTTCGCCAGGTGAGGCTGCGGGGGCTGCGGGTGGGACAGCTGGGACAGGTGTGACAGGTGTGGCACGTGTTACAGGTGTGGCAGGTGTGCATTTGGTGGGGCTGTGCTACCTGCATGGGTGCGACAGGTGTGCATCTGGAGGGGTGTGTTGTTTGCACAGGTGTTACAGGTGTGCATCTGGAGGGGTGTGTTGTTTGCACAGGTGTTACAGGTGTGCATCTGGAGGGGTGTGTTGTTTGCACAGGTGTTACAGGTGTGCATCTGGAGGGCGGTGCTGTCTGCACACCTGTGCAAATGTGACAGGTGTGCACCCTGTGCAGGTGTGACAGGTGCCCACACACAGGTGTGACAGGTGCCCCACAGGTCACAGCTGCTCAGCCCAGCTGTGCCAGATGCTGAGCCCAGGTATGCCTGGTGCTTAGCCCAGGTGTGTGCAGTGCTCAGCCCAGCTCTGCCAGCTGCTCAGCCCAGCTGTGCCCGGCCCTGAGCCCAGGTGTGCCTGGTGCCCACACACAGGTGTGCCTGGTGCCAAGCCCAGCTGTGCCAGCTGCTCAGCCCCAGGTGTGCCCAGCTGTGCCCCATGCTGAGCCCAGCTGTGCCCGGCACTGAGCCCAGGTGTGCCCGGCGCTGTGCCCAGCTGTGCCTCGTGCCAAGCCCAGCTGTGCCCGGCACCAAGCCCAGCTGTGCCCAGTGCCAAGCCCAGCTGTGCCCGGCGCTGTGCCCAGCTGTGCCCGGCACTGAGCCCAGGTGTGCCCTGTGCTCAGCCCAGCTGTGCCCGGTGCCAAGCCCAGGTGTGCCCGGCTCTGAGCCCAGCTGTGCCCCGTGCCAAGCCCAGCTGTGCCCGGCTCTGAGCCCAGCTGTGCCCAGGTACTGCCGCCTGCGGCGCTGGAACACGCTGTTCGTGTGCGGCACGGACGAGTACGGCACGGCCACGGAGACGCGCGCGCTGCAGGAGGGGCTGAGCCCCCAGGAGCTCTGCGACCGCTACCACGCCCTGCACGCCGACATCTACAGCTGGTTCCACATCTCCTTCGACCACTTCGGCCGCACCACCACGCCCCAGCAGACCAGGTGAGCTCCTGGGGCCAGGTGAGCCCCTGAGGGCCAGGTGAGGCCCCAGACCAGGTGAGCCCCTAAGAACCAGATGAGCCCCCAGATCAGGTGAGCCCCTGGGGGCCAGGTGAGCCCCTAAGAACCAGATGAGCCCCCAGACCAGGTGAGCCCCTGGGGCCAGGTGGGCCCCTGGGGGCCAGGTGAGGCCCCAGACCAGGTGAGCCCCTGGGGGCCAGGTGAGGCCCTAAGAACCAGATGAGCCCCCAGACCAGGTGAGCCCCTGAGGGCCAGGTGAGCCCCTGGGGGCCAGGTGAGGCCCCAGACTAGGTGAGCCCCTAGACCAGGTGAACCCTTAAGGGCCAGGCAAGGCTCCAGACCAGGTGAGGCCCCAGACCAGGTGAGCTGCTATGGGTGAGGTGAGCCCCAGCAGACCAGGTGAGCTCCTAAGGGGCAAGTGAGGCCCCAGACTTGGTGAGCCCTTCTGGGCCAGGTGAACCCCTGGGGGCCAGGTGAGCCCCTGGGGGCCAGGTGAGGCCCCAGACCAGGTGAGGTGCTATGGGTGACGTGAGCCCCAGCAGACCAGGTGAGCTCCTAAGGGGCAAGTGAGGCCCCAGACTTGGTGAGCCCTTCTGGGCCAGGTGAACCCCTGGGGAACCAGTTGCGCCCCTAGACCAGGTGAGCCCCCAGACCAGGTGAGGCCCTGCAGGCCAGGTAAGGCCCTGGGGGCCAGGTGAGCCCCTGGGGAACCAGTTGAGCCCTAGACCAGGTGAGCCCCCAGACCAGGTGAGGCCCTGCAGGCCAGGTAAGGCCCTGGGGGCCAGGTGAGCCAATAAGGGCCATGTGAGCTCCTGTGGGCCAGTTGAGGCCCCAGACTAGGTGAGCCCCTAGACCAGGTGAACCCCTAAGGGCCAGGTAAGGCCCCAGACCAGGTGAGGCCCTAGACCAGGTGAGCCCCTCTAGACCAGGTGAGCTAATGCAGACCAGCTGAGCCCCTGTGGGCCAGGTGAGCCATGAGACCAGGTAAGCCTCTAGACCAGGTGAGCCCCTCTAGACCAGGTGAGCCCCACCTGCGCTGGTACCTGTGCTAGTGTGGCCTGCCCTCCGTGCCCAGGATCGCCCAGGACATCTTCCAGCGGCTGCTGGCGCGCGGCTTCCTGCTGCAGGACACGCTGGAGCAGCTGCGCTGCGAGAGCTGCGGCCGCTACCTGGCCGACCGCTTCGTGGAGGGCACGTGTCCCTTCTGCGGCTACGCCGAGGCGCGCGGCGACCAGTGCGACAAGTGCGGCAAGCTCATCAACGCCGTGGAGCTGCAGGTGGGCCCGCAGCCCGGGAGCCCTGCACCTGGGGGGCCCCACTTCCCTCATGGCTGTGGAGCTCCCTAACTCCACCTGCACTCCTTGGCCCACCTGCAGGGACCCCCCACTCCTGCTTTAGGGACCCCCCACTTCCCCTCACCTCTGGGGACCTCCCCAACTCACCCTGGGCCTTCCCCTCCCACTGTCACTAACATCCCTTGCCCCACCTGTGGGGACCCCCCAGCTCCACCTTTAGGGACCTCCACTTCACCTTTGGGGCCCCCCCCTTCTCCTCACCTTTGTGCACCTCCCTAACTCCACTTTTGCTACTTGCCTCACCTGTGGGGACCTCCCAATCCTTCTTTGGGGCCCCCCACTTCCCCTCACCTTTAGAGGACCTCCCCAAATCACCCTGAGCCTTCCCCTCCCACTTTCACCTCTTGCCTCACCTGTAACTCCACCTTTGGGGACCTCCACTTCACCTTTGGGGACCCCCCCCTTCCTCTCATCTCTGTGTACCTCCCTAACTCCACTTCCGCTACTTGCCTCACCTGTGGGGACCCCCCACTCCTTCTTTGGGGACCCCTCAGCTCTGGGGACCTCCCTAACTCACCCTGGGCCTTCCCCTCCCACTTTTACCTCTTGCCCCACCTGTGGGGACCCCCTAGCTCCACCTTTAGGGACGTCCACTTCACCTTTGGGGCCCCCCCCTTCTTCTCACCTTTGTGCACCTCCCTAACTCCACTTTTGCTACTTGCCTCACCTGTGGGGACCTCCCAATCCTTCTTTGGGGCCCCCCACTTCCCCTCACCTTTAGAGGACCTCCCCAAATCACCCTGAGCCTTCCCCTCCCACTTTCACCTCTTGCCTCACCTGTAGGGACCCCCCAGCTCCACCTTTGGGGACCCCCCACTCCTCTGGGGACCCCCCACTTCCCCTCACCTCTGGGATCCTCCCTAACTCACCCTGGGCCTCCCCCTCCCACTTTTGCCCCTTGCCCCACCTGTGGGGACCCCCCACTTCCCCTCACCTCTGTGCCCCTCCCTAACTCCACATCCACCCCTTGCCCCACCTGTGGGGACCCCCACTCCACCTCTGGGGATCCCCCCACCCTGGGGCCCCCCCGTTTTCCCCCAGAACCCCCAGTGCAAGCTGTGCCGTGGGACCCCGGTGGTGACGCCCACCCAGCACCTGTTCCTGGACCTGCCCAAGGTGAGTCCCGGGGATTTACCTCTTGCCCCACCTGTGGGGACCCCCTAGCTCCACCTTTAGGGACGTCCACTTCACCTTTGGGGCCCCCCCCTTCTTCTCACCTTTGTGCACCTCCCTAACTCCACTTTTCCTACTTGCCTCACCTTTGGGGACCCCCCACTCCTCTGGGAACGCCCCACTTCCCCTCACCTCTGGGAACCTCCCTAACTCACCCTGGGCCTCCCCCTCCCGCTTTTGCCCCTTGCCCCACCTGTGGGGACCCCCCACTTCCCCTCACCTCTGTGCACCTCCCTAACTCCACATCCACCCCTTGCCCCACCTGTGGGGACCCCCACTCCACCTCTGGGGATCCCCCCACCCTGGGGCCCCCCCGTTTTCCCCCAGAACCCCCAGTGCAAGCTGTGCCGTGGGACCCCGGTGGTGACGCCCACCCAGCACCTGTTCCTGGACCTGCCCAAGGTGAGTCCCGGGGAGCAGCGCGGGGGCACGGCCCCGCGGTGGCCCCGGTGTGCCAGCTGTGTGTCCCGCAGCTGGAGGGGCGGCTGGAGGCGTGGCTGGAGCGCAGCTGGGCGCAGGGGGAGTGGACGGCCAACGCGCGGCACATCACGCGCTCCTGGCTGCGCGACGGGCTGCGGCCGCGCTGCATCACCCGCGACCTCTCCTGGGGCACCCCGGTGCCCCTCGACGGCTTCCGTGACAAGGTGGGTGCCCCCCGTGGCCCCGGGCGCCCCAGCTGGGCGCTGCCTGCTGGCCTCACCTGCTCAGGTGTGCCTTCCCCCAGGTGTTCTACGTGTGGTTCGACGCTCCCATCGGGTACCTGTCCATCACGGCCAACTACACCGAGCAGTGGGAGCGGTGGTGGAAGAACCCCCAGCAGGTGCGAGGAGGGAGGGGCTGTGCAGGTGGGGGCGGAGCAGGACGCTCGGCTGACGTCTCACCTGTCCCACTTACCTGCCAGGTGGAGCTCTACAACTTCATGGCCAAGGACAACGTCCCCTTCCACAGCGTCGTGTTCCCCTGCTCGCTGCTGGGCGCCGACGACAACTACACCCTGGTGAATCACCTGATCGCCACAGGTGCGGCCGGGTGTGGGGAGCCCAGGTGGGAGGGGACCCCAGGTGTGAGGGGACCCCAGGTGTGGGGAGCCCCAGGTGTGGGGAGCCCAGGTGTGGGGGAACCTCAGGTGTGGGGGGTCCTCAGCTGTGAGGGGTGCCTGGCTGTGGCAGTCCCCAGGTGTGTGGGGTCCCCAGGTGTTGGGGTCCCCAGGTGTGAGCGGTCCCCACGCTCCCCCTGCCATGCCTGGGGCCGTTACCTGCCTGGGAGGGGCCAGCTCCCCACGGTGGGGCTCCCCTGTCCCCAGAGTACCTGAACTACGAGGACGGGAAGTTCTCCAAGAGCCGGGGCGTGGGCGTGTTCGGGGACATGGCCAAGGACACCGGCATCCCGGCCGACGTCTGGCGCTTCTACCTGCTCTACGTGCGGCCCGAGGGCCAGGACAGCGCCTTCTGCTGGGCCGACCTCCTGCTCAAGAACAACTCCGAGCTGCTCAACAACCTGGGCAACTTCATCAACAGGTCAGGGACGCTTCGGGGGGAGGGCTGGGCCACAGCTGTGCTCACGCCTGTCCCCAGACTGAGCCCACCTGTGGGCTGTGCTCACACCTGTCCTCAGCCTGTCCCCAGGTTGTGCTCACAGCTGTCCCCAAACTGTCCCCAGCCTGTCCCCAGGTTGTACTCACACCTGTAGTCCCTGTCCCCAAGGCTTTGCTCACACCTGTCTGGGGGAGGGCTGGGCCACAGCTCTGCTCACGCCTGTCCCCAGACTGACCCCACCTGTGGGCTGTGCTCACACCTGTCCTCAGCCTGTCCCCAGGTTGTGCTCACAGCTGTCCCCAAACTGTCCCCAGCCTGTCCCCAGGTTGTACTCACACCTGTAGTCCCTGTCCCCAAGGCTTTGCTCACACCTGTCCCCAAACTGTCCCTAGGTTGGGCTCACACCTGTCCCCAGCCTGTCCCTAGGTTGGGCTCACACCTGTCCCTGGGCTGTGCTCACAACTATCCCCAAGCTGTCCCCAGGCTGTGCTCATACCTGTCCCCACCTGTCCCCAGCCTGTCCCTAGGTTGGGCTTACACCTGTCCCTGGGCTGTGCTCACAGCTGTCCCCACCTGTCCCCAGGCTGTGCTCATACCTGTCCCCAGGCTGTGCTCACAGCTGTCCCCACCTGTCCCCAGGCTGTGCTCACAGCTGTCCCCACCTGTCCCCAGGGCTGGCATGTTCGTGTGCAAGTTCTTTGGGGGCACCGTGCCCCCCATGGCGCTCACGGCCGAGGACCAGCGGCTTGTGGCCCGGGTCACGCTGGAGATGCGCCAGTACCACCAGCTGATGGAGAAAGTCCGGTGGGTGCTGGGGGTCCCAGACCTCGGGGTGGGGTGCAGAGCCTGCCCTGCAGGTGCTCAGCCCCCCCGTGCCCCCCCAGCATCCGCGACGCGCTCAGGTGCGTGCTCAGCATCTCCCGCCACGGCAACCAGTACATCCAGGTGAACGAGCCCTGGAAGCGCATCAAGGGCGACGACAGGGACAGGTGGGCATGGGTGGGGCACCTGGGCACAGCGAGGGGGCACAGCCACGATCTGAGGGGGTACAGGGTGACTTGGAGGGGTCCCCACTCCTGGCTCTTGTCAGGGTGGGGCTGGCACCGATGGGGGCACCGGGCAGGGATGGAGGGGGGACAGGAGTGGGGGGACACTGGAAGGTCCCTGGTGACAGGCACTGAGAGTGGCAGGGCACGGGGATGTCCCTGATGGCCCCTCCCACAGGCAGTGACCAGGGAGGGGGGCAAGGGTGGGACACAGGGGACACAAGGGGCACTGAGGCGTTGTCCCCAGGCAGCACAGGCACGTGGCCTTGGGGTCTGTGGTCAGGGAGGGTCACAGAGGTGTCACAAATCATGTCGCCACCCCAGGCAGCACAGGACACGGGGGTCACTGAGCAGGGAGGGTCACAGAGGTGTCACGGAGCGTGTCCCCACCCCAGGCAGTGAGGGACATGGGAGGGTCAGTGGTCAGGGAGGGTCACAGAGGTGTCACCCAGCATGTCCCCACCCAGGGGGTCACAGAGGTGTCACCAATTGTGTCCCCACACCAAGGGATCACTGAGCATGTCCCTGCCCCAGGCAGTGAAGGACATGGGAGGGTCAGTGGTCAGGGAGGGTCACAGAGGTGTCACGGAGCGTGTCCCCGCCCCCGGGGTCACAGAGGTGTCACGGAGCGTGTCCCCGCCCCCGGGGGTCACAGAGGTGTCACGGAGCGTGTCCCCGGCCCTAGGGCGGGGTCACAGAGGTGTCACGGAGCGTGTCCCCGCCCCCGGGGTCACAGAGGTGTCACCGAGCGTGTCCCCGCCCCCGGGGTCACAGAGGTGTCACGGAGCGTGTCCCCCCGCAGGCAGCGCGCGGGGACGGTGACCGGTGTGGCGGTGAACGTGGCGGCGGCGCTGGCCGCGCTGCTCCAGCCCTTCGTGCCCGGGGTCAGCGCCGCCATCCAGGGCCAGCTGCGCATCCCCCCCGAGCGCTGCGGCCTCGGGCCCGGCCTCACCTGCACCCTGCCCGCCGGGCACCGCGTCGGCACGGTACGGCACGGCCGGGGAGGGCGGGGCAGGGCAGGGCAGGCCCCAGGGTGGCACCCGCAGGTGCTGACCCCAGCTGTGCCCCCTCTGTCCCTGCCGGCGCCAGGTGAGCCCCCTGTTCCAGAAGCTGGAGCCTGAGCAGGTGGAAGCCCTGCGCCAGCGCTTCGGGGGAGGGCAGGTGAGTGGGGGCTCAGGTGCCCCCCAACTTGGGGCACCTGCAGCCCCACCCTCTCTGTCCCTCCCCTCCCCATTCCCAGCCCAAAGGTGCTGCTGCAGAGCCCCAGGTGAGCTGCACCTGCCTGGAAGAGGAGTGAGGGGGGCTTGGCCCATCTCTTCCTCTTCCAGGCCAAACAGGCCCCCCCGGCCTCAGCCCCCCCTGCACCCCCCAACGCCTCTGCAGCTCCAGGTGACCCCAAACTGATCCAGGAGCTGACGGAGCAGGTGGCCAAGCAGGTGAGGGGGCACAGGGCATGGGGCACACACTGTCATGCCTTTAACCCCCCCAAATCCTCAGCACACCCTCAAATCCTTCCTCCCACCCGTCCAGGGCAACCTGGTGAGGCAGCTGAAGGCTGCCCAGGTGGAGAAGGCCCAGGTGGACGCCCAGGTGGCCAAACTGCTGGAGCTGAAGCAGCAGCTGGCGCTGGCCGAAGGCCGCAGCCCCGAGGTCTCCAAGGGCAAGCGGAAGAAGTGACCCCAGCACCACCTGGGACGCCCGAGGAGCTCCAGTAACCAAACTGGGCCGTGCTGGTTGTGGTCGGACGTGTGTAATAAACGAAAAGATCTGTACAAGGGCGTGGAGCAGCTGCATCCACTTGTCTGTCCGTCTGTCCGTGGGGCTGTCCCGCGCTCGCGGGGCAGCACAGTCTGTCCCGGCAGGACCTACGCCTGCCGCAGGTTGACGATGCGGTCGATGAGCGCGGCGCGGGTGCGCTGCACCTCGCCGCTGAGCCGCTGGATCTCGGCGCGGAGCCGCTCGTTGTGCGCCGTCAGCTCCCGCACCCGCCGCT
>NW_024363383.1:805861-807543 GCF_014805655.1 Passer montanus | reverse complement strand
CGCCCCGCGGGCACCGCGGCCCCGCGCTCACCTGCTCGGGCCCCCAGGCGGGGCCGGCCCCGGGGGGCTCCGCCGCCAGCACCTCCTGCAGGTCCTCGTACCAGCCGTCCAGCTCCCAGCCGGGGGGGCCGCCCGGCCCCCACAGCCCCTCGGCCGCCATCGGCACCGCGGGCGCGGCGCGGCTGCGGGGGGAGCGGAGTGAGGGGAGCGCCGGGCGGGACCGCCGGTGCCCGGGCCGGCCCCGGTGCCCGAAGGGGGCGGCCCCTTACCTGCCCTCAGGTGTGGTGGTCGGCGAGGACACGCTTTCTCCTCGATGCCTGGGAATGATGAGAGGTGCCCTTAGAACCGCTGACCCCCGAGGCGGAGCTCGCCGGGGCAGCTCCGGCTCCCCGCGGCCCCCGCGCCCCCCGGGGCCGGTCCCGGGCTGCCCCCCGCACCTTCCCGGGTGGTCGCGGCTCGCCCCGGCCCCGCTCCGCTCGCTGCCCCCCGCTCATCCTCGGCCGCATCGTCCCGCACTGCGCCGCCCCCCGCGCCGCGCCGCTTTAAGGGCAGCCTGACGCAACGCTCGCGCCGGCCGCGGCCAATGGGCGCGCGGGATGCGTGACTGGCAGGAGAGCGACAACCAATGGGAGAGCGGCGGGGGCGGGAGGAGCAGCGCGGCCCGGCGCGCGGGAGGGGCGCGCGGGGGGTCACGCGGGGCTGATGCAATGGCGGGAAATGGGCCACGCCCACCAGCGGGTAATGGACGGGGGCGGGGCTTGGCGGGAATGGGCGGGGATTACGGAGAGTGGGCGGGGCCTCGGTGCCAGCGGGTCTCGGTTAACGGGAGCAGGGGCGGGCGGGGGTCTCAGCCCCCCCTCACCCCCACCTTCACCGCACGTGGGGGGCACCGGGGCGAGGGAGGAACCGGGGGGTCCTGGGGACACTGGAGCTGGGAGGGATGGCGGGACTGGGGGAGCTGGTGGCACCTCGGGGGCACAGCTGGTGCCACGGGGGTGCTCTGGCTGTGGGTGGGGGGCTGCAGGACCCGTGTGAGGGGTGGGGACACACCCGGGACCCCCCCCCCAATCTGTGGGGTCCAGCTGCCCCCAGCCCCTCGTCCTTGTGGGGGTCCCACAGGTTCCCCTCGTGCCCCCCCAGTCCCAGTTTGGGGGTCCCGCTCCTGCCCCCCAGCAGAGAGGCCGACACACCCCGGGAGCCGAGCTGTTTATTGGGGTACGGGGGGACAGACACCCACAGCTGGGAGGGAGCGGGGGGACAGGCAGGACCCCCGTGGGGACAGGGACAGAGCAGGGTATTTACAAGCAGCAGCTGGGGCCTGCGGGGGGTCACAGGGCCCAGGGGATCCTGGGGGGGCACGGGGATGTCCTCAGGGGAGCCCCGGGGGTCTCCTGGGCTCTTTCACTTCTGCAGCCGCTTGATGCGGGCGTCGATGTCGGCGAAGTTGTCCTCGACGATGGCCAGGTTGTCCTTCATGGTCTTCTGCACCTGGGGGGCAGGGGGACGGGTTATGGGGGGCAGGGGGATGTCCTCAGGGGAGCCCCGGGGGTCTCCTGGGCTCTTTCACTTCTGCAGCCGCTTGATGCGGGCGTCGATGTCGGCGAAGTTGTCCTCGACGATGGCCAGGTTGTCCTTCATGGTCTTCTGCACCTGGGGGGCAGGGGGACGGGTTATGGGGGGCA
>NW_024363383.1:796466-805579 GCF_014805655.1 Passer montanus | reverse complement strand
AGGGGGGGATGAGGTGACGGGGGGCAGCGGGGGGCCAGGGGGACCCACCTCAGCCAACAGCACGGCGTTGTCCTTGAGAGCCCCCGCGATCTCCTGCTGCGTCGTGTCCAGGTGCACCAGCACCTGCCCGAACTGGGTGGCTGCAGGGGGACACACCTGAGTGCTGGGCAGGGCAGGGACCCCCCCCAGGTGTCCCCCAGCCCCCCCGGCCCTCACCCTGCTCGTGCAGGTCCCTCAGGGTCACCAGGCGCTGCACCACGTCGGGCAGGGCGCTGGCCACAGCGTCCCAGCTCTGCAGGGTCTCGTACAGCTGGTGGATCTGGGGGAGGCAGGTGGGGGGTCAGCACGGCCTGGGGGGGCTTTTCTGGACCCCCCCTGGCCTCTGGGCCCCACAGCCCCTACCTTGCTCTGGGTGTCAGCGTCCTGCACCGTGGCCTTGTGCTTGGCGATCTCATTCACCTTCCCCAGGACGCTCTGGTGTGGGGGGACAAAAACCCCAAATCCAGAAATGTCTCCCAGTTCCAGCAGTGCCCCCCAATTTCAGCAGTGCCCCCCAGCTCCCCTCACCTGCAGCCGAGCCTCCACCTGGTCCAGCACAGCCACGTCCAGAACGTTCACCTTGGCCTGCAGTACCTGCACCGTGTCCTGGGGAGGGGGGACAGGTGAGGGGGGTACAGCAGCCCCCCCAAAGCACTGAGGGCAGAGGGGGCCAGGGGTTTCCCCAAACCCCTCTTGCCCAACTCACCATGAGACTGGAGCCCTTCAGCCCCACCAGCAGTGGGTTCTGTGGGGGGAAATGGTGTCAGTGGGGGCAGAGGAAGGACGGGTAGGGAAGGGGCAGGAGGTGGGCAGGGCAGCCCCCCCCAGCTGGGCACTCACCTGGCTGTCGGGCTCACACCTCATGGCCGCCTCCAGCTGGGCCAGACGCTTCTCCAGCTCCGACACCTGCGGGGTTTGGGGTGAGCTGCTGGTCCCAGGTGTGGTGCCCCCAGCCAGGACACCCCTGCGGGGCCAGCAGCCCCGCTCACCTTGGCAGACTGGGCAAACTGGTCCTGCTCCGGCCTCCAGTAGAGCTCGAAGGTGACAGCATCGCCGGCAGGGGGGGTGGCCCGCGCGGGGCCCTTCCCCGCCGCGGCTTTGCTGCACTTGGCCACCTCCAGCTGCTGCAGCAGCCGCCTGGGGACAGCCAGCAGGGCACAGGGTGGGCACAGGGTGGGCACAGCGACAGGGCGGGCAGGGGACAAGCTGGAGGGTCCCTGTCCCACCCCACGGACACGCTGCCATGTCCCCCCGGGGTCGTGTCCCCCACTCACTTGGCCAGGGCACCCTCGGGATCAGCGAAGTCGACGGCGGCACCGGGGCCCAGAACCTTCTCCAGGTGGGAGCTGAGCAGCTGCTGCTTCAGCACCTCCACCTGCCTGGCCAGGGCCATGGGCGTCAGCTCCTCCTCAGCCCCCGCCTCCTTCACTGAGCTCTGGGGACACACAGGGGCCGTGTCACCCCCGGGACACACCCTGGGACAGGTGGGGGCTCACCTGGGGCAGGTGGGTGCTCACCTGGATCTGCTCCACGTCCCGGAGCAGCTCCTGCACCTCGTGCTGCAACCGCTGGAATCGCTGCTGCGGCGTCTCCTTGGCACCAAGACCCTCACCCAGCTGTGGGAGAAATGGGTCGGGGGGCTCACAGGGAGTTGGGGGGCTCACACAAGGTCAGGGGAGCTCATGGGATGGTGGAGGGGTCATGGTGGTCCAGGGGTCTCACGGGGGTCAGGGGTCTCATGGAGTGCTCAGGGTCTCACAGAGTTCAGGGGGCTCAGAGGGGTCAGGGGTCTCACGGGGGCTCAGGGGGTTCACAGGTGCTGGCAGCACCTGGCACCAAGCAGAAGGAGCAGGTGAGGCCTGCAGGGACAGGTCAGAGCAGCCCCAGGTGACAGAACCTCAGGTGGCACCCAAAGAGATCCTGACAGGGTCAGTGGGGCAGGGCAGGAGCAGCCCAGGACAGCCCTGAACCCACAGGGAGAGGAGCTGCACTGGAGCTCATCTTCATCCTCACGGAGCTCATCTTCACCCCCATGGAACTCCTCATCCTCACCCACATGAAGTTCCTCATCACCACCCCCACGGATCTCCCCATTTCAGTGCCCACAGAGCTCCTCCTCCTCCTCCTCACCCAGGCTCCAAAGCTGTGCATGGCTCTGGGTGGTGGCATCCCCCCGTGGCATGTGGGGGTTCCCTGGTCCTTGCCCAAACCCAGCTGTGCCCAGAGACACCCTGGTGTGGGGGGTGATGGCCTGGCCTGACAGTCACCAGCCAGGGGACACAGCTGTCACCCCCTTCCAGCAGGCCAAGAAGGAGCCAGGTGACCCTCAGCCACCTTCCCCCCCTTGTTCCTGGGTGACAGGGCCTGCAGCCCACCCTGAGCCCCCTGGGAGGGTCCTGAAGGACCAGAGGAACCGGGACAGCCCAGGGAATTGGGGTGACAGAACTCCAGCCAGTGAGGGGACAGGCAGGGCCCTGCTGGGGGAAACAGAGCCCAGCACCAGGACATGGGGGGCACCCAGGAAAGGCCTGGGGGTGCTGGGGGACACCCAGCTGAACATGAGCCAGCCAGGATTATCCTGGGACCCCCAGCTCTACCCTGGGACCCCCAGCTCCACCCAGGACTTGGTGACCAGCACTGCCCTGAGCACCCTCGGGGGTCTGTGGTCGGGACAGGGGCTCCCAGCATGGCAGACTGGGATGGACTGGGCACAGACCAGCATGGTGCTGGTGGAGCTGGCTCCTGTGAGGCTGGGGGCTGCAGCAGGTGACCCCGGGGGTCCCAAGGGACCTGTGGCAGCCAGGGGTGCCCCCAGCACAGCGTGGGGAGGGGGGTGCCCCTTGCCCACTCACCATCTCATACTCCCCAGCCTCGTAACCCGTTGTCCGCGTGCGGCCGATGCGGTCAGAGAAATCTGCAAAGGCAGAGCCGGTGTGACCAGCCCAGCTCGGGGGGCTCCGTGCCCGGTGGTCCCTGGCTCAGGGCCAGCCCCCCCGGCCCCCCCGAGCTGCCCAGCTCACCCACACCCTCGGTGCCCAGGCGCTTGTCCCGGAACTTCTCGTAGGCAGCGTTGGGGTTGATGATCAGGTGCTCCACGCTGGTGCTGCTCAGCTCCTCCTGCACACGGAGCCACGTCAGGGACAGGCACAGGGACAGGGACACGGCGTCCCCAGACTGCCACCACCTCCCCCAGCACAGACAGGGGTGGGGACAAGGGAGCCCCAGGGCTGCCACCACCCCCAGCAACGGCGTGGCTGGCCTGGTCCTCCCCAGGACACAGGCACAGGCCCCCAGGTGAGGGCTCTGCTGGCAGTGATGTGGCACGTCCCCAAGGGTCCAGGGCAGGGACAGCACAGCCCCAGACTGGCCTGGCCCAGGGGGAGGTACCCTCAAGACTCTGGAGTGGGGATGTTGGACCCCTGGTGCAGTGTGGGGACGTCAGAATCCAGCTAGGCCCAGCGTGGTGGCACTGGGCCCTGGTGGCACTGGGCCCTGGCCTGGCCCAGCCCAGCAGGCAGGGCCCCCCCAAAGATGTGTCAGGACTTCGGGCCCCTGGCCTGGCCCAGCTCAGGGACCCCCAAGGTTCAGCCTCTCCCAATCTGTGGAACATTCCAGCAGCCCCTGGCCAGGACCAGGACCCATCGCCGGTCCCTCCAGGGTGACCCCTGTCCCCGTGGGACTGTCGCTGTCCCCAGCTGTGTTTTGGCAGGACAACCTCCTCCCCAGGGTGACCCCCGGCCCCCTGGGGCTGTCACTGCCCTCTGGCTGCCTTTTGGGCCGATTAGGGGGGCAGTGGGGGGCACAGGCCCCCAGACCCCCAGACCGGCGGCCGTGCCCTGTGCCAGGCAGGGTGGGCACAAGGTGTCCCTTGCCCCCTGCTGCCAACAAGGGGGCCCCCAGCTCAGCAGGGCTCTGGGGGGACCCAAAGGACCCCGTGTGCCCCAGTGCAGCCCCCAGGCTCTGGCCCGGGCGGTTTCAGGGCCCGGTTGGCTCGGGCAGTGAGAGCGGCGGGAGCAGCGCGGGCAGCGTTAGGGGGCTGCGGTGGCTGGCAGCGGTGACAGTGGCTGAGGGACAGTGACAGCGGCCGGGAGACGGGCGCTTACCAGCTCCTGGCGTTTCCCAGAGGTGAGAAAGTCAGAGCAAGGTTAGAGAGGGGAGAGAGAGACAAAATCCGCGTTAGAAGGTCCGGCCC
Source organism: Passer montanus (assembly GCF_014805655.1). Classification (NCBI taxonomy): domain Eukaryota; kingdom Metazoa; phylum Chordata; class Aves; order Passeriformes; family Passeridae; genus Passer; species Passer montanus. The sequence goes on along the minus strand of NW_024363383.1, from coordinate 801,348 downwards.
GCGCCCGCCGCCCCCCGAGGGCTGGGGACCCCCACGGGACGGGGACCCCCGAAGTTGGGGACCCCCGGGGCCGGGGACCCCCGGGGCTGGGGACCCCTGCAGGATGTGAGGCAGTGGGACAGACCCGGGGCAGCCGGGGATGGGGGCAGCAGGGCTGTGCCCTGGAGGGGAGCAGGACGTGGCCAGAGTTTGGGGGATCACCCCATAACTCCCCTCAGGAGCTCCAGCTCTTCCCCGCTGCTCCCCCACAGGACCCCAACACTCAGGGGGATCCCAGGACCCCCGGGGGGGCTCGGAAGGGCCAGGAGCTGCCCCATGCCATGCTGGCAGCAGTGAGGGGGCTCAGCACGCCCCCCCCATGCCCAGGCAGCATCCCCAGGGCAATGAGACCCAGCCCAGGGGTCCTGGGGGGTCCCGGGGGTCCCAGGGGTCCCAAGGCCAGGTGGGCAGTGCGGGCAGCAGGCAGAGGATGCAGAGGGCAAGGCAGAGCGGGGGGGCAGTGCAGGGCACCCCAAAACCCCCAGAGCAGCAGGGGGACCCCCATGCACATGCAGCAGTGCCCCCCATGCACCCCAAAGCAGGGCCGCGCTTACTTGTGCAAACTGAGTCCAGGCCAGGCGGGAGCGGGGGGGAAGCGGGGGAGCCCTGGTCAGTTTGGGGGGCTCCCCGAGGGGGAGGAAGGACCCCCCAACACCCCAGAGCTGGTGAAGGGCTCCCTGAGGCAGGGGGGGCTCAGGACCCCCCGTGTGTCACCTCCCCCCACAGCAGGGGCCACATGTCCCCTCATGACTTTGGGCTCAAACCCATTTCAGTCCATCTTGCTGCTCTGGCTCTCACGGGGGTCTCTTTGCCCCCCATAGGATTTGGGGGTACCTGGTGGGCCCTGCTCCATGCCAGGGACCTGTGCCAATCTGCCAGACCCCAAAACCACCACTGGCACTGATGGCAGAGGGTGGGTGGTTGCACCCCCTGCACCCCCAAGGCCTGGCACCCCCTCAGTGGCTCGGGGGGCACCAAGTCACCCCTCGGGCTGTGAGCCCTGAACCCCCCTTGTCCTCCCCAGCACATCTGGGGTCACCCCACAGTCCTGGGGTCCCCTGAGCCCCACAAGGACGGAGCCCTGTCACTCCACGCTGAATTCCCTGTGCAGCCACTCCTAAGAATGGCCTCAGGCCAGGCTGGGACCCCCCACCACTCACAGCAGGTTTAGGGGGGCCCCCTTGTTCCCCTCGGGGTGGGCTGGGAACTGGCAGCCCCTTCCCCTTGGGGACAAGGACAGCAAGGACAGGGACACCCAGCCCATGAGGGGGAGGCTGTGTGCTGCTGTCCCCTTCCTGCCCCAAAGCACAGGCAGGGTGCCAGGGGGATGGGGGGCTACACTGCAGGGGACACTGGGACTGCGGGGGACACTGTCACTGCAGGGGACACTGCCACTGTGAGGGGACACTGGGACTGCGGGGGACACTGGGATTGCGGGGGACACTGTCACTGTGAGGGGACACTGGGACTGCGGGGGACACTGTCACTGCAGGGGACACTGGGATTGCGGGGGACACTGGGATTGCAGGGAACACTGTCACTGTGAGGGGACACTGTCACTGAGGGGGGCACCGTCACTGTGGGGCACACTGTCACTGCAGGGGACACTGGGATTGCGGGGGACACTGTCACTGTGTCACTGTAGGGGACACGAGGGGGGACACTGCCACTGTGAGGGGACACTGGGACTGCAGGGGACACTGTCACTGTGAGGGGACACTGGGACTGGAACTGTGGAGGAACACTGTCACTGTGAGGGGACACTGTCACCATGGGGGGACACTGTCACTGGAGGGAACATTGCCACCATGGGGGTACATTGTCACTGTGGGGGACATTGTGACTGTGGGGGGACACTGTCACTGCAGGGGACACTCACTGCGGGGGGACACTGGGACTGTGGGGGACACTGTCACTGTGAGGAACATTGTCACTGCAAGGAACACTGTCACTGTAGGGAGACATTGGGACTGTGGGGGACATTGTCACTGCAGGGGGGACACTTGGACTGTGGGGGGACATTTTCACTGTGAACACGGTCACTGCAGGGGACACTGTCACCATGGGGGTACACTGTCACCACAGGGGACACTGGGACTGTGGGGCACACTGTCACTGAAGGGGGGCACTGTCACCAGGGGGTACACTGTCACTGTGAGGGGACACTGTCACCATGGGGGGACACTGTCACTGGAGGGAACATTGCCACCATGGGGGTACATTGTCACTGTGGGGGACATTGTAACTGTGGGGGGACACTGTCACTGCAGGGGACACTGTCACTGCGGGGGGACACTGGGACTGTGGGGGACACTGTCACTGCAGGGAACACTGTCACTGTAGGGAGACATTGGGACTGTGGGGGACATTGTCACTGCAGGGGGGACACTTGGACTGTGGGGGGACATTTTCACTGTGAGGGGACACTGGGACTGTGCGCAAAACTGTCACCATTGGGGGACACTGTCACTGTGGAGAACACTGTCACTGTGGGGGAACACTGTCACTGTGGGGGTACACTGTCACCACTGGGGGACACTGTCACTGTGGAGAACACTGTCACCATGAGGGGACACTGTCACTGTGAGGGACACTGTCACTGCAGGGGACACTGTCACCATGGGAGTACACTGTCACTGCAGGGGACACTATCACTGCGGGGGACATTGTGACTGTGGGGGTACACTGTCACCTTGAGGCACATTGGGGCTGTGGGGGACACTGTCACTGTGGGGGGACATTGTCACTGCAAGGGGGACACTTGGACTGTGGGGGACACTGTCACTGCAGGGGACACTGTCACTGTAGGGGACACTGGGACTGCGGGGGACATTGTCACTGAGGGGGGCACTGTCACTGTGGGGGGACATTGTCACTGCAGGGGACACTGTCACTGTAGGGGACACTGGGACTGCGGGGGACATTGTCACTGAGGGGGGCACTGTCACTGTGGGGGGATGCTGGGACTGTGGGGGACACTCACTGTGAGGCACACTGTCACTGTGAGGGGACACTGTCACTGCAGGGGACACTGTCACTGTAGGGGACACTGGGACTGCAGGGGACACTGTCACTGTGGGGTACACTGTCACTGTGAGGGGACACTGGAACTGCAGGGGACACTGTCACTGTGGGGTACACTGTCACCATGAGGGACACTGTCACCATGGGGGTACACTGTCACTGTGGGACATTGCCACCATGAGGGACACTGTCACTGTGGGGACACTGCCCCCGCGGGGTGATGTGTCCCTGTGCAGGATGTGCTGCTGCTGTGCGTGGGAGCCGGTTCCCGTGAGCCACGGTGCCAGTCCCGGGGGTCCCGGGGGTCCCGGGGGTCCCCCGCAGCTGCTGCTCCCCCCGGCCGGGCCTTACCCAGCCGGTTCCCGTGAGCCACAGTGCCAGTCCCGGGGGTCCCGGGGGTCCCCTGCAGCTGCTGCTCCCCCCGGCCGGGCCTTACCGCCTCGAACTCGGCCTGGTCATCCTCGGGCAGGTCGCTGGTCTCGTACACGTCGGGCTCGTTGCGGGCCTGTGGCACCAGGGGCTGTGCTGGGAGCCCCACAGCAGCCCCCGGCCCCACACCTCATCCCCATGCACATCTCTGGGTCACACCCCCCTCTGGACACCCCCATGTCCCCACAGCCCCTGTGCCCGCTCCCCCAAAGCACTCAAACTGCACAGTGTCCCCCCAGCACCCCGACTCGCTGCCCCTGTCCCCTGACCTGCCCCAGCTCTGTCACACCAAACACGGGGTGCTCCCCCCACAGACAGACCCACAGACAGACAGACAGGTGCTCCCCGGCGCCCCCTCCCATTCCTACAGACACCCCAAACACTGCCAACCCCCACACCGCACTGACCCCTCAGCTCAGCCCCAGATCTCAGAGACCCACAACCCCTCAGATTCCCCAAACCCCCCTGCTCCCCAGACTCTGTCAGTCGTTCTAAGCTCAGACCCCCAATCCCTGCAGCCCCTCAGCCCCCCAGTGCCCTCAGACCTCCTCAGGACCCCTAACTCCCCCAGTCCCCTCAGATTCCCCCAAAACCCGACTCGCTGCCCCTGTCCCCTGACCTGCCCCAGCTCTGTCACCCCAAACACGGGGTGCTCCCCCCACAGACAGACCCACAGACAGACAGACAGGTGCTCCCCGGCGCCCCCTCCCATTCCTACAGACACCCCAAACACTGCCAACCCCCACACCGCACTGACCCCTCAGCTCAGCCCCAGATCTCAGAGACCCACAACCCCTCAGATTCCCCAAACCCCCCTGCTCCCCAGACTCTGTCAGTCGTTCTAAGCAAATTCACACAATCCCTGCAGCCCCTCAGCCCCCCAGTGCCCTCAGACCTCCTCAGGACCCCGAATTCCCCCAGTCCCCTCAGATTCCCCCAAAACTCTCGTAACCCCCTAGCCCTTGCCAGTGCCTGCAGATCCCTGAATCCCTGCAGATTCCCCTGGATCCCCTCACCATGCTGGGACACCCCTTGGCATCCTCAGATCCCTAAATCCCTGCAGATTCCCTGGATCCCGCAGATTCCCCCAGATCCCTTCACTGCCCTGAGACACCCCTCGGCACCCTCAGATCCCCCTGGCCCGCTCTGGCCCCTCGGACCCTCTCAGAGCCGCCCTTCTCCCACCTCGCCGGTCCCTGCGTGTCCCGCTGGTCCCCTCCTGTTCTGAGACCCCCCGGCCCTCTGAGACCCCCAGATCCCCGCAGTTCCCTCATTCTCCCCAGGGCCCTTATCCCGCTCGGCTGCCCCGATCCCCTCAGAGCCCCCAGCACACCTCAGACCCCCTGATGCCCCCGGCCCTCCCGACCCCTCAGCGCCCCCAGGCCCCTTC
>NW_024363383.1:794729-795518 GCF_014805655.1 Passer montanus | reverse complement strand
CGCAGGGATGGGGGGACACGGGGGGGACACGGGGGGGACACGGGGGGACTCCGGGCCGGTCTCAGGGTGGCAGCACGCACAGGCGGGGTGGCACCGTGGGGCTGTCCCATGGTGGGCTGCGCTCCTCACCCGCGGAGACCCCCGGGGTCAGCTCCGCGCCCCGCGGCGTGTTTGGGGGGGGTCGCACGGGGCGGGGGCCGGGCAGAGCCCCCGGTGTACCGGGGGATGAGTCAGGAGCGCGGCCTTGCAGCGGGGGGGGGGGGCATGGCCGTATGTCCCTATGGCTGTGTGGCCTTGTGTCCCCGTGGCCGTCTGTCCCCATGTCAATCTGTCCCCATGGCCGTGTGTCCCCGTGTCCGTTTGTCCCCATGTCTGTGTGTCCCCGAGCCTGTGTGTCCCCATGGCCGTGTACCCCATGGCCGTGTGTCCCCACATCTGTCTGTCCCCATGTCCCCGTGTCTCTGTGTCTCCGTGTCCATCTGTCCCCATGTCCATCTGTCCCCGTGTCCGTCTGTCCCCGTGTCAGTCTGTCCCCATGTCCCCGTGTCCGTCTGTCCCCATGTCCCCATGTCCAGCTGTCCCCATGTCCCCGTGTCCGTCTGTCCCCATGTCCCCATGTCCATCTGTCCCCACGTTCCCGTGTCCCCGTGTCCCTGTGTCCGTCTGTCCCCGCTCAGCACCGGGGCCTGGACAGCTCCCAGGGGTGGGCGGTGCACGGGGGGGTCTCCGGGGGTCTCTGGGCCTGCAGGGGGGTCTGGGGGCGTCTGACTGCCCATGGGGGGCTGCAGG
>NW_024363383.1:792657-794708 GCF_014805655.1 Passer montanus | reverse complement strand
CCCCCCCCCCCCCCCCCCGCCGGTCCCGGGGCTGCAGTGGCGACAGCAGCGGTCACAGGAGCGGCGACAGCGGCAGCTGCGGAGCCTCAGCCCCGCCCGGCGCCGCCTCCCGCAGCCTGCAGCCCGCAAGGCGCATCCCTGAGCAGCAGCATCCTGCATCCCTGGGTACCACCCGGCATCTCTGAGCTGCATCATCCTGCATCCCTGAGCTGCATCCGGCATCCCTGGGTACCACCCGCAGCCTTGGGTACCACCCTGCAGTGCTGAGCATCATCCTGGGCAGCATCCTGCATCACTGAGCAGCATCATCCTCCATCCCGGGCAGCATCCTGCATCCCTGAGCTGCATCCGGCATCCCTGGGTACCACCCGCAGCCTTGGGTACCACCCTGCAGTGCTGAGCATCATCCTGGGCAGCATCCTGCATCACTGAGCAGCATCATCCTCCATCCCGGGCAGCATCCTGCATCCCTGAGCAGCATCATCCTGCATCCCTGAGCAACATCCTGCCTCCTTGAGCAGCATCATCCTGCATCCCTGAGCAGCATCCTGCCTCCTTGAGCATCATCCTGCCTCCTTGAGCATCATCCTGCATCCCTGGGTACCACCTGCATCCCTGGGTACCGCCCGACGTCTCTGAGCTGCAGCATCCTGCACCCCTGAGCAGCATCCTGCAGCCGCGGGTGGCGCTCAGCATCGCCGGGTGCCGTCCTGCCCCCGGTGCCAGCTGTCCCCAGGCTGCGAGCAGCGCCCCGGGTGCCCGCCCAGCCCCGTTGCCCCCCCGAGTGAAGCCCCCCGAGCCCCGGCATGGCCGAGCCCAGCTCCGAGTGCAGCATCAAGGTCCTGTGCCGCTTCCGGCCGCTCAACCAGGCCGAGATCCTGCGGGGGGACAAATTCCTGCCCGTGTTCCAGGGGGACGACAGCGTCGTGGTGGGGGTGAGTGACGGGGGGGGCAGGACCCCCACTTGGGGGGCAGATCCCTTTCTGGGGGGGGGGAGCGCTGCTGGGTGTGGCCGCTGCCCCCCGGGACTCTCCCCATGCCCCCCCCCACCATTTCCGAGGCTCCCAGCGCTCCCAGTTTGCCCAGTGCGGTGTGGGGGGGGGTGTGTTTACAATGAGCGGACACGCCCTGACCCCCCCGGGGGGGGCACGATGCCGCAGACCCCCCCCTCCCCCCGCGCTGCGGCCCTGCCCTTTGTTAGGGGCTCGTCCGGGGGGCGTCTGAGACCCCCGAAATATCGGCACCCCCCCATAACAGCCCCCCTTGGTCCCCGAGCCGCCCGTGCGGCCCCATGGCCGTGTGTCCCCATGGCTGTGTGTCCGTGTGCCCCCATGGCCGTGTGTCCCCATGGCTGTGTGTCCGTGTGCCCCCATGGCCGTGTGTCCCCATGGCCGTGTGTCCCCATGGCTGTGTGTCCGTGTGCCCCCATGGCCGCGTGTCCCCATGGCTGTGTGGCCGTGTGTCCCCGTGTCCGTCTGTCCCCATGTCAGTCTGTCCCCGTGGCCGTGTGTCCCCGTGCCCACATGTCCCCGTGTCCGTGTACCCCATGGTTGTGAGACCCCGTGTCCGTGTGTCCCCATGTCTGTGTGTCCCTTTGTCCCCGTATCTGTGTGTCCCCATGTACCCATGTCCATCTGTCCCCGTGTCCGTCTGTCCCCATGTCAGTCTGTCCCCACGTCTCCATGTCCATGTGTCCCCATGTCCATCTGTCCCCATGTCCCCATGTCCGTGTGTCCCCATGTTGTGTGTCCGTGTGTCCCCGTGTCCGTCTGTCCGTCCCCATGTCCCCGTGTCCCCACGTCCCCGTGTCCGTCTGTCCCCACGTCCATCTGTCCCCGTGTCCATCTATCCCCATGTCCCCGTGTCCATCTGTCCCCACGTTCCCGTGTCCCCGTGTCCCTGTGTCCGTCTGTCCCCATGTCCCCGCTCAGCACCGGGGCCTGGACAGCTCCCAGGGGTGGGCGGTGCACGGGGGGGTCTCCGGGGGTCTCTGGGCCTGCAGGGGGGTCTGGGGGCGTCTTACTGCCCATGGGGCGGCTCTGGGGGGGTTC
>NW_024363383.1:786793-791349 GCF_014805655.1 Passer montanus | reverse complement strand
GGATCCACGGGGAGTTCTGGGGAAGTCTGGAGGGTCCCGGGGCTCTGTGAGAGGATTTGGACGGGGGGGTCTCTGTGGACATCGGGGGGCTCGGCCCATGGTGGGGGTTCAGGGGGGGCACAAGGGGCACAGAATGAGACCCCACAGCCTCCCCCTCAGCGGGACTCACCTAACCCTAACCCTGGCCCAGCCCCCCGCGCCTCGGGGGTCTCTGCCTGGTGACCCCCGAGCGGGGGGGCTCTGCCTGGTGACCCCGGCTCCTCGGGGGTCTCTCTGGCCGGTGATTCCCTTGACTCGGGGGTCTCTCTCTGCCCGGTGACCGGGGGTCTCTCTGGCCGGTGACCGGGGGTATCTCTCTGCCCGGTGACCCCGGCTCCCCGGGGGTCTCTCTGGCCGGTGATTCCCGGTCTCTCTCTGCCCGGTGACCCCGGCTCCTCGGGGGTCTCTCTCTGGCCGGTGACCCCCCTGCGTGTCCCTTGTCCCCCCAGGGCAAGCCGTACGTCTTTGACCGCGTGTTCCCCCCGAACACCACGCAGGAGCAGGTGTACCACGCGTGTGCCATGCAGATCGTCAAGGGTGAGGGACGCGGGGACAGAGGGGACATGGGGACAGAGCGGGGACAGAGCGGGGACAGCTCGGGGAGAGCCCGGGGAGAGCTTGGACACAGCCCGGGGACAGCCCGCGACAGCTGGGGACAGAAGGAGAACAGCCCGGGATAGCCGGGGACAGCGTGGGGACAGCGTGGGGACAGCGTGGGGACAACCCGGGACAGCCCGGGGAGAGCCTGGGGATAGCCCGGGACAGCGTGGGACACAGCACGGGGACAGTAGGGGACAGCCAGGATACAGCCCGGAACAGCCAGGGGACAGAGAGGGGACAGCGTGGGGACAGCCCAGGGACAGTGGGGGAGCAGCCCGGGATAGCCAGGGGACAGAGAGGGGACAGCGTGGGGACAGCCTGGGGACACCAGGGACAGCCCGGGGAGAGCCTGAGGACAGCGTGGGGACAGCCGTGGGTGGGACAACCCGGGGACAGTGTGGGGACAGCGTGGGGACACCAGGGAGCGCTGGCCTGGGGGGTCCTGGGCGTGCCCAGAAGGCCTCGGGAGCTCTGCAGGACTTTGGGGGGGGTCACTGAGGTTCCCTGGGTTTTTGGGGTGTCCCTTGGGGGTCACTGCGGCCCCCGGGGTTTTTGGGGTGTCCCTTGGGGGTCACTGAGGTTCCCTGGGTTTTTGGGGTGTCCCTTGGGGGTCACTGCGGCCCCCGGGGTTTTTGGGGTGTCCCTTGGGGGTCACTGAGGTTCCCTGGGTTTTTGGGGTGTCCCTTGGGGGAGGATTTGGACGGGGGGGGCTCTGTGGATATTGGGGGGCTGGGCCCATGGGTGGGGGGTTCAGGGGGGGCACAAGGGGCACAGAATGAGACCCCACAGCCTCCCCCTCAGCGGGACTCACCTAACCCTAACCCTGGCCCAGCCCCCCGCGCCTCGGGGGTCTCTGCCTGGTGACCCCCGAGCGGGGGGGCTCTGCCTGGTGACCCCGGGTCCGCGGGGCTCTCTCTGGCCGGTGATTCCCTTGACTCGGGGGTCTCTCTCTGCCCGGTGACCGGGGGTCTCTCTGGCCGGTGATTCCCTTGACTCGGGGGTCTCTCTCTGCCCGGTGACCCCGGCTCCTCGGGGGTCTCTCTCTGGCCGGTGACCCCCCTGCGTGTCCCTTGTCCCCCCAGGGCAAGCCGTACGTCTTTGACCGCGTGTTCCCCCCGAACACCACGCAGGAGCAGGTGTACCACGCGTGTGCCATGCAGATCGTCAAGGGTGAGGGACGCGGGACAGAGGGGACATGGGGACAGAGCGGGGACAGAGCGGGCACAGCTCGGGGAGAGCCCGGGGAGAGCTTGGACACAGCCCGGGGACAGCCCGCGACAGCTGGGGACAGAAGGAGAACAGCCCGGGATAGCCGGGGACAGCGTGGGGACAGCGTGGGGACAGCGTGGGGACAACCCGGGACAGCCCGGGAGAGCCTGGGGACAGCCCGGGACAGCGTGGGGACAACCCGGGACAGCCCGGGGAGAGCCTGGGGATAGCCCGGGACAGCGTGGGACACAGCACGGGGACAGTAGGGGACAGCCAGGATACAGCCCGGAACAGCCAGGGGACAGAGAGGGGACAGAGCGGGGACAGCTCGGGGAGAGCCCGGGGAGAGCTTGGAGACAGCCCGGGGACAGCCCGCGACAGCTGGGGACAGAAGGAGAACAGCCCGGGATAGCCGGGGACAGCGTGGGGACAGCGTGGGGACAGCGTGGGGACAACCCGGGACAGCCCGGGAGAGCCTGGGGACAGCCCGGGACAGCGTGGGGACAACCCGGGACAGCCCGGGAGAGCCTGGGGATAGCCCGGGACAGCGTGGGACACAGCACGGGGACAGTAGGGGACAGCCAGGATACAGCCCGGAACAGCCAGGGGACAGAGAGGGGACAGCGTGGGGACAGCCCAGGGACAGTGGGGGAGCAGCCCGGGATAGCCAGGGACAGCGTGGGGACAGCCCTGGGTGGGACAGCCCGGGAGAGCCGGGGACAGCCTGGAGACAGCGTGGGGACAACCCGGGACAGCCCGGGGAGAGCCTGGGGATAGCCCGGGACAGCGTGGGACACAGCACGGGGACAGTAGGGGACAGCCAGGAGACAGAGAGGGGACAGCCAGGGGACAGTGGGGGAGCAGCCCGGGATAGCCAGGGGACAGAGAGGGGACAGCGTGGGGACAGCCTGGGGACACCAGGGACAGCCCGGGGAGAGCCTGAGGACAGCGTGGGGACAGCCGTGGGTGGGACAACCCGGGGACAGTGTGGGGACAGCGTGGGGACACCAGGGAGCGCTGGCCTGGGGGGTCCTGGGCGTGCCCAGAAGGCCTCGGGAGCTCTGCAGGACTTTGGGGGGGGTCACTGAGGTTCCCTGGGTTTTTGGGGTGTCCCTTGGGGGTCACTGCGGCCCCCGGGGTTTTTGGGGTGTCCCTTGGGGGTCACTGAGGTTCCCTGGGTTTTTGGGGTGTCCCTTGGGGGTCACTGCGGCCCCCGGGGTTTTTGGGGTGTCCCTTGGGGGTCACTGAGGTTCCCTGGGTTTTTGGGGTGTCCCTTGGGGGTCACTGCGGCCCCCGGGGTTTTTGGGGTGTCCTCTCTGCCCGGTGACCGGGGGTCTCTCTCTGCCCGGTGACCCCCCTGCGTGTCCCTTGTCCCCCCAGGGCAAGCCGTACGTCTTTGACCGCGTGTTCCCCCCGAACACCACGCAGGAGCAGGTGTACCACGCGTGTGCCATGCAGATCGTCAAGGGTGAGGGACGCGGGGACAGAGGGGACATGGGGACAGAGCGGGGACAGAGCGGGGACAGCTCGGGGAGAGCCCGGGGAGAGCTTGGAGACAGCCCGGGACAGCGTGGGGACAGCCCTGGGTGGGACAGCCCGGGAGAGCCGGGGACAGCCTGGGGACAGCGTGGGGACAACCCGGGACAGCCCGGGAGAGCCTGGGGATAGCCCGGGACAGCGTGGGACACAGCACGGGGACAGTAGGGGACAGCCAGGAGACAGAGAGGGGACAGCCAGGGGACAGTGGGGGAGCAGCCCGGGATAGCCAGGGACAGCGTGGGGACAGCCCTGGGTGGGACAACCCGGGGACAGTGTGGGGACAGCGTGGGGACACCAGGGAGCGCTGGCCTGGGGGGTCCTGGGCGTGCCCAGAAGGCCTCGGGAGCTCTGCAGGACTTTGGGGGGGGTCACTGAGGTTCCCTGGGTTTTTGGGGTGTCCCTTGGGGGTCACTGCGGCCCCCGGGGTTTTTGGGGTGTCCCTTGGGGGTCACTGCGGCCCCCGGGGTTTTTGGGGTGTCTCTGAGATCCTTTGGTGTTTTTGGGGTACCCCGGAGGGCTCCGAGGTGATCTGGGGAGGGTCGGGGACATTTGGGGTTCCCAGGGGGGGTCCCTTGGGGTTTGGAGGGGGTCTGTGATGCCCCTGGGGTCCCCGAGGGTGTTTGGGGGTCCCGAGGGGTGTTTGAGTGTCCCGGGGTGTTTTTGGGTGTCCTGGGGGATGTTTGGGGGTCCTGGGGGGTTTTGGGGATCCCGGGGGATGTTTTGGGGTCCCGGGAGGTTTTTGGGGGTCCCGGGGGTGGTTGGGGCGGTCTGTGATGGCTCTGGTTGGGGGGCCCTGGGGAGTTTGGGGGTGCTTTGGGGGGCACTGAGGAGTTTGGGGGTGCTCTGGGGGGCCCTGGGGTCCCTCGGGGGGCACGGGGGCCCTGTCACCCCCCATGTCGCTGTGCCCCCAGGGGAAGCTGCACGACCCGCAGCAGATGGGGATCATCCCCCGCATCGCCCGCGACATCTTCAACCACATCTACGCCATGGACGAGAACCTGGAGTTCCACATCAAGGTGCCGCCGGGCACGGGGGCACTGGGGGCGCTGGGAGGGGCACTGGGGGCACTGGGGGGGCACTGGGAGGGCACTGGGAGCACTGGAACATGACGGTGCAGTGGTGGCTGGCGGCCTACGTGCACCGCCGGGGCCCCCGCCACTACCCCCTGC